>NW_011356140.1:14496-38517 GCF_000735185.1 Notothenia coriiceps
CCCGCCCCCCGTGTTGTGATGGCAGCGTTCCGGGTGCTACTCTGCTCAAACGTCTCCTGTCGAGTGATAAATCGTCTGCCGAGGTCGTCAATTTCTGGTGATCTGGAAGGGGCTGGGAGGGCTACGGTCCTGAAGAACGGTCCTGGGTCCCATCCAGTTTTATCGACTTAATCGAGGACTACTACAGGTGTCATCCGGAGGTCCCAGGGCCATCAGGTGTCGTCCCTAGATGGGAAGGAGGGTGAATAGACGGCTCTGCTAAGATTGTTCCCTAATTTAGGTGTCATGTTATGTGTTTAGATAGGTTCCTGTTTTATTTTGATAGTCTTGTCTATCCTCATGTGTCTAAAGTACGTTTCCTGCCTTGTCTGTTTTCCCGCTGTTGTGATTGTCTAATTGTCAGTTCACCTGGGGGGTATACTACGAAGCAGGATTTTCGCTTAGCCGGCTAACTTCAGGGAAAGCTCGGGCTTTCCGGTCCTACGAAGCTGGTTCTCTTTTTAGCAGGCTAGATCTCCATGGTAACTTATGCTGTGCGGCTAACCTTGTCGGGAGCAGGTTAGGTTGCAGGCTAAGAGATCAACTCAGTGAAAGCACTGCCTGCTGACCAATCAGAGCTCAGTGTGCGGAGTTTAAAGCGATCAAGTCATATTACAGGAGAAAGGAAATACAGAAAAACTGCCGTTGCAGGAAAGACGGCCGGCAAAAATCACCGACTGTGTGAACGTGAACATTAATAGAATATCACCTCCCATCTTCAGAGCAATCTGACTATTATAACATTAGCGTTAAGAAAGCTTACTTAAATATCTGCCACAACATAAGTAACCGGATCAGAGTAACATTAAGTACAGTCCGCGGCATATCACATCATAATGTATCATATATTTCCTTATCTGAGTCAGCTGAGCCGTATCTGGCCGTGCAACACTCACAGTGTCACATACTGTATGCAGAAGCATTGTTTTAAGCAACACATTACGTAGACGAAACACTCGAGACAAATGTAATTAAAGTCAGATCCACTCGTGTCTTAGACGGGGTAGTGATCATAAACCTGTTAATGTACGCATTCAAAAACTTTTTCTTTTACAAGCTGTATTCACCTTGCAGGTGCAGCTATGTGGCTTTTGTCCTGGATAAAGTGTTTAAGTCATGGATGTTTAATATTTATAGTTGACTTTTCATTCAGGAAGTATGACGCGCTGCACTGTCAGTACGATTGTCCATGTTTGTGATTGGTCGAATGCTCCAAATACCACCCCTTTCATGTGAACGCGCACCTAACTAGATAGGACACGGCTGGCTTGAGCGATCCACTTGATAACCAGCGTCGTAGTACAGTTTAGCGAAAGCGCGTATGTTTTGGATTGGGCCAACCGGCTAACTCAAACATATCCAGGTTAGGTTGAACCAGCTTCGTAGTACAGGCCTCCGTACAGCTTCCTCCTGGAAGCTGTAGGCCTACTGGTCTGCCAACATTTATTTTTTTGTCTTCCTAAATGACATGAACAGAACTTCTGAAATACATTTTGATAGCTAACCATTTGGCATCGCGTTTGTTGTGCACATATTTAGCATTATAACCAAAAGCATACATTTCAACAATAAATACACATATGTTGAATAGTTGACGTTTAGCGGAAACACAGTCAGTTTTGGCCTTATTGATATGTCTGGAGAACTACATGCCTTATTTATGATCAAAACAGGGCAAAAACAGATACATACTGTCAGCTAAGTTAGTTATTGTTACATTTGACGGCATCATCCGCTACTTCCGAACAAGACAAATATTGAGAAAGCAATTATTTGCATCATTTATTTATACTTGTCAGCCTCCATTCTAAATGGTATATAGGTTATTAACATATTAATTGTGTTTTATGAATGAAGTTAAAGAATTCACGGAATATTTTGGTACGTTTAAAAAGAAAAGTCGTCAATATGAACCACATTTCTTTCCTACCACAACCCCTGAATAACAAAAAAAGGACTTACTTTTCTTTTTGATGCTCGGCAGCTTTGGAGACTTGACTGACATGATAAATCCAGCTGAGTTCCTCCCTCTTTGTTTTAAATGACTTTTCCTTCTCTGGTCAGCCACATCACCAACAATGTGTGGTGTTGACTGGAAACCTGTCATTAAAATGTATAACATAAACATTACTGGCATACAAAAGACAGCACAACACAGACAAAAGTACCTGCCAATCCTGTTTGGCCCAATACTGATTCCAAATGTGAATGTGAAAACTGATGTTGTCTTACTTACAATAGATAAGACATTGTTGAGTCCTGCTGTCTCAGAGGACTGCTCATTGTAGAAATAATGTAGGAGGCTGGTTTGTCCACCCTTTTATCGTCCTGAAATGCTTCACTGAAGCAAAACTCTCCTCCTTGTTTCAGTTTTCTTTTTGCTGTAATAAAGCTGGAGACAAGATGGAATTAATATGATATTGTGATATAATGGCCACCCTCAAGATCAGGAGACTGTTGGTAAGATAAAGCACACCAGTGAAAGCTCAACATACATGCATACAACATTTAGCTTAATTTTGAGATTGGCTGTTTTCCAAAGATAAGCGGTGGTTATTAATTATTGCTGGAATTTAGTTTTACTGTATAAAGCTGTATGTAATAAAGATGCCATTTCATAAATCTCACCTGAGAACACATCTGGTTAGCATCTAGTCATCATTCATGACACTCATAAATCAAACATTTTACTTCAATATAAACATACAGTATTATCAGTAAGGTATTAAAGTATGAACAGAGAAAATGGTGTTTACTGTCTGCAGTAAAATGTCCCCTGCTGTGATTATTAAATAGTAGAATATTAGATTTTCACTAATGATGCAGCACTTTATTCATTGTTTGGACATGGCTCTGATATTAGCTTTTTATGAAAACTGGATCATTTTACCACTTTGCTCCTCAAATTGTTAGTTAAAATAAAACCGTATGAGAATTTCAATGGCCAAATGTTTCTTTGGTGCAACTGCTAACATGCATAGACATCTGAAGTTGGTAAGCATTGATTTCATCTTTAATACATTGTATAACATATTATGATCTAACTCTAGCAGTCAGATGGATGTATCAATGTTAGAGCAAGATATATATATTTTTTTATTTCTGAAATTCCAGATTAAGTATAACGCGAAAATGTACTTACTGTAATTATTCTTCACATAGAACTGCATTTTTGGGTTTTAAGTGATGTGCTTAATATAAATATATACAGTGGTTGGTTTTACCTTTCTGCACATCAAATATATTTTTTCATGCTAAAAGTATATTTCGATGTATAATTCCTCAAAAAAGAAGACTAACGCAGATATTCCAATACCTCTGAAACATTGCCTGTGTTTTTTGGTAGAATATCTTCTTAAATCATTATGTTCTTACCTATCTCTCCTCATACAATTGCTCGGCAAATAAGTATCCTTCACATGTTGTGTATCACCACTGCTGTTGTAGTGTTTTTCTTTCAGGAGAGCTCTTATACCTGTGTTGTCAGTGACGAGACACATTCCTGTACTTTTATCCAATCTTAAACAACAGGATGAACATCAGTCACACGCACACGTTGACAAAAGTAAACAAGTGTCATTAATCATGGTTAAAATGACTTGACATGACAGTCTTGATGATACTCAGATAACAGTAGGCAGTGTCTTTTTTTCAATCAGACACCTGTCTAAAGTGTTATCATTGGTCGGAGGTTAGGCTCTACACAATGACGCACAAAAAACCTCAGTTGTAGTGTGATCTTTCAGATATAGGTTTATCTGATTACCGATGCGCTGCTGGCATGAGGACAGTCCCTTTTATTTATAGAAACCGTATTCTCCTTGCTATAACCCTTCACTTTTATCTTTGAGACATTTTCTTAGAAACCCTTGTGGAGAAACAGTTTTCATTCTGTTAAAATCTGTTTACATTTCAAGATAATAAGGTCACAACCAGGTCGCTCCAGATGTGTTTGTGCTAATGAATTTCAACCGATCTATAAAGCATGATTAAAACGTTTTCTAAATACCTTAATTAATTACAATTTGTAAACACTTCCTCAGTAGCGCCTTTTTAGATAGTGACTGACCCTACAGTATGTGTCAACAGGTCAACTTGTTTGACAACTCCCTCCTGATTCATGTCAGTGCAGCAAAAGTCAGCATGCAGCACATTTGACAATGAAGAAGAATACAATCTTTCCAAATCAAATTATCTCTAAGCGGTATTCTCTTGTTTTAATCCAACATGGGATTTAAACAAATACAAATAAAACATGATCTGTGTCTTCTGCTGGAGAGGGGAAAGCACACCTGAGGGGATAAGTGTTGTTCAAAGGAAAAGATTACCTCTTCTCTAGTCTCTATTTCAGTCCTGCAAAGCTCTTTAGCAGTCTTACCACCATGTGTCCGAGATAGTGACAATGAAGTATGTTTGCAGGTCGATGTATGTGTGAGTGTGTGTTTGTTTGAACCTGAGAAAGTTGTGTGAGTGGACATATTGAGCACTGTGCGTCCGACCGTCCTTCCTGAGCAGCCCCGCATTGCATTCCTAATTGCTCGGATCTGTTTCTTCTGCTGGACTGAGGACATTTATCAAAAACGGAGAAAAAAAATTAAGGATTAACAGAGAAACTAAAGGAATAGTGGTCAAGATGTTGGTCACCATGCTAACAGCCATGTATTTGGTGGTCAAAGTCGTAGAGTCGGTAAGATGATTATAATGATGGATAGAAGTAGAAACACAATTGATTATTGTTCTGTGAAATATGATTTAATATTTATAGCCTTAAGCGTATCGTTTTTTTTTCAAATAATCTTTTGATTTGTATTGACAAAAATACATATTTCAATAGAAGAATGGAAGAAATGCACCATGGTTTCAGCAAAAGTGCTGTGCGCTTTTGCTGAAACCATAACATTGTAGCTTTCTCACACAGCAAGTCGTCAATATCCAATATAAATCAGGTTTATGTACAGTAGATCACAATGTGGTCAGGGAAATGTTAAAACAGATAGTGTTAAACCATGACCAGGCTTTTACTGACAGTATCCAAATATAATGAATGTGATGTTTAATCAAACCTTTAATATTGATAAAGCATTCCTCTGCTAATTATGTAACATCTAGCCTAATACTCATGTTTCTAATACAAATATTTACCGGGTTAGCATAAAAGCAAAAAAACTTCAGAAAACCAAACTCTACTGACAATTCTAATATATTAGTAATGTGGGGTGTCATGTGGGAGCATGGTAAGTTTAGTAATACAATTTGACTTTTTAATGCTTTAACTCACATCGGTTTTTTTCACTCTCAGATAGGGGTGCGGTTTGCACGGCAAGAGGACCCTTTGCCTTACATCGTGTCCCAGCCTTTGCCTTGGCAGGTTCACTCAGTGTCACACAGTCGGAGGAGCAGCAAAGCAGATGAGGTGAGTTGTAATGAGTAATAATCTGTTGTAATCTGTACCCTGGTCTAATTGGCGTCCCACGCACATTGCCATGCTGATGCACCAAGACGATTGATTCATTACAGCTAATACGACACGAGTTCACTCTGCACATGACCCGGCAAACCCCCGTTCCAAATCTTCTCTGCTGAGTTGCTTCACTTGAGTCTTCTCAGTGTTACATATTTCAAAAGATAAAATGTGGTCATTTTCGAATGAACGGAAACCAGTAACTTTTTTTTTCATACAATTTGGATTTCCTCTGCCAGCGTGGCTGGATTTATTACTCATACAAATGACCTCTTCCTAATCCTATGTTATATAATGGTGAGACAGAGCATGTGGAAAGTTCAGCAGTCAAGCTTGACTCAGCATGTGAGCTTATAAACTTGGTCACGTGTTCTGTTTGCTTATAGTTTCTCAATGGATGACTGCATTTAAAAAATATATATAAATTATTAAACAGAAATTATTTTATTGGGACTCGGCAGCGGCCAAATAATATTAGATTAAAATATGTGATTCAGACAGTAAAACAATAAGCTTTTGACCCGCAATGAATGAATCATAAGTCCTCGTACATAGATCATCACTGACCATGACTTAAGTTATTTTACTTTTCCTCAGGCTTTCATTTAGATTCCTTCATCAACAAGTCAAACTGCTCACCTCTGATAACCTTCTTATTAAAAAAAGCCTGGGTTATCCTGTCTGTGGACTTTTCTAAGTTTAGGATTACTGATTTGAAGGTTTACTTTTGACGTGTGTAAACCTTTATAAAGATGAAGGTGACAAATCAAAGACAAATAGTGTTAATAAGCTGGACTGCAGCAGGAAGACCATTTTTTGGTGGTTAAGTAAAGGCACAAGTGCTGAGGTAGGAATGTAGAAGGGCAAATTAGCCCAACAAAAAAAAAAAGAATCAATAGAGCAAGCGGCCTGTTAAAGAAACAAGTACTGAGTCAAATAAATACTTAATTGTGTTTGTGTCTTAGACTGCCCCCAGTAAATGTACCTTAATGTCACTTGTAAAGAGATCATGTTGACCTCAATGATGAGGTCATGGAGCTTGTGTGTGGGACTGGCAACACAGCCAGACTGACGCGTTAGCATGCTAAGCTTGTCCAGTCTTCAGCCTCTGGCTTCCCTGCCTCTGCTCTGCTTGAGCTATAATCCCAATCAAGGGGATTGGTGTTGGAGGTCATTATTCTAACCGTAGATTAAAAGGACACACACAAAGGTGCAGTCACACTGTAAATTGCAGACATTCTTGAAGCTCTGCACATTTTGTACAGCTGAGTTGAAGAATGTTGCAAAAGCGATTGAGTGACTGTCTGGTTTCATGTGTTGGATTTAGTACCGTCAGTGGTATGTGAACAATGTTTCATCCAAGCTCCAGATAAGATCGTAACGTTGATAATTGTCATACCTGACCAGTATCAACTCATCTTGTGGCTTTTGTGCGTCACTGAGTGTCTTCTAATTAACAGATGTTCTGTTTCATTCACAGTTTGATGGCTACAGGAGGAACAGCATAGGCGTGTATAGAAAGAGTAAGTACAACTGTTTATTTAAAGGCGGGCAACCTTTCTGTCATATTAATTCCTCTTAAAGGGGACCTATCATGCAAAATGCACTTTGTGATGTCTTTTATACATAAATATGTGTCCCCGGTGCGTCGGGGAACTCACGCAGCGTCAGAAAATAAAACCCTCTCTTTTTTCCTCCGTACCCAAATCTTTTAAAAATGGGTGTACAACGAGCGGATACAGATGTCCATCCGCTGTGCCGTCAGCGGACCCACAGTTGCTATCAGAAACAATGCCTGACGTGTTTTGGACGTAATCTCGTCTTTGTTGACATGAGCAAGCCTCGCTAACACTCAGAGCTAACCTGTACAGAAGAGCACAAAATAAAAGCAGGAAATAAAAAAAGGAACTCACCTTGTGATAAACCTGCAAGAGAAAAAGCATTTGAGCTCCATACTGTTTCAGAAATAATCCTTGACGTGGTTTAAACAGGATGGCGTTTTATCACAACCGAATTTAACTTTATCTCTGGTAGAATTCTGATCAGGCATTAGCTCCTCTTCTTTCTTTTTTTCAAGCTAAGGACCCAAGTCCGCGTTTCTCTAACAGGGCTTCAAAAGAGGGGTTTGAGCAGTATGAGGCATGGCTACAATGGGTGATCTGTCTGGTATTTAAAAAAAAAAAATTCACAGACATGCTTTGTATAGGTATGGCCCTACAATATATTTTTCAAATATAGCATGATAGGTCCACTTTAAATTACTGAATTCAAATCAAATGTCAAATCTGAATGAGTAAAAACATAAACCAGAAAACTTGCCCACTTAAAAAAATGTGTTTCGACTTAATCACTGCTGCAGACTCTTCCTCCATGGCTATTGCTTCAGCCTCTCTGGCTATCCTGTCGTGCTCAGGCTCCGAGACCAGCAATGGGACCGCTGCTCCCCCACTCAGCCCGGTGGAGGTGGAGAAGGCCGCCGCCACCATCCAGACCCATTACAGGAAGTTCCAGCAGAAGAAACAGAAAAACTGCAAGTAGGCGGACAAAGAGGGATGGAGGTACCGATGCAGTGGCCTGGGAGACAACAGGAAGCAGGTGGGAGGAATCTGGATTCACCAAACAACGGATGAACTCTGTGACTATACAAATGCACACATATTCATACTGTACAATATACATTTAGGGGAGCTTTTGAATTAGTAAAACACTGTGCAGAATAAAATAACAGTAGTAGTTTCTTTCTCCAACAACTGGAAAGATTTTAAATTCTATGTGAATGATTTGTTGTATATATTACAAAATCTGAATGAATGTTAGTTTTGTGCTCTCTCTGTGAATGCTGTTAATAAATATAACCAATGTTATATCCAATATAACAATATTGAGAGGAACACATATTATAATATGTGAACATTTCTGATCTTATAATAGAACGTGCAGAAAAACAACCAATTTTAATAAACTCCTCTTTAAGACTTGCTGTGTTTCATTGCAGGATGATGCCCTCTAGTGTTTCAATCAGGTTCTGAATCATATTATGAAAGAACTGCACTTCCAGTGGTTTAAACATGCTGGATTGGAGTCTGTAAAAAAAACCCTGCAGTTGCTTTTATTTTATTTTTTAAACAAATACATGTATTTATTATTTTGCAAGTATTTACAATTTTGTTTCACATAACTGGCTCTGCCTTGTTTGTTTTGACTGACAACAATTTACGTTTTAAAAATGGTTTTGGATTATTTGACAATTACTTGTAAACATGTTTAGTCTGTATTCATTTATAAAGTTATGGATATATTTCCTTATGTCTTGTTTGTATTTGTGTGTGTTACTTTGAACCGTTTACTAAAGTAACCTTAGATTGACCCTAAAATGTACAGATTATTTACACATTAAATTGTTTTCTTTCTAACAAGTAGTAACTCAAATTGCATTTAGTTGGATTTCTATCTAACTGACACTATTGAGAGCTGCATTTTGGGTAAATGGTTTTATGTGCAGGGGTTCAATCATGATTGGTTCTCTCAAAGTCTCACATTGTTTTCACTCACCTCTAACGGCATCACATGCAGGTATTTTGTATTTAATTTGCCCAGATTTTGAGATAGTACTCAGTGATTTCTTCATCCACAATGACTTTCTTTGTTGCAATGCTGAAAACATTAAACAAAACATGTTTTAATCCGATGCCTCCAGTACTAGTGTCACCAACACGGAGATAAACCTTTTCATTTAAACTGCTTCAGGATGACTGAAGCACTATATCAAAAGTGTTAACAGGTTGAGCGAAATACTTTGACAAACTAGTTAGTCTTGTCTTTAGGAAGTTCAGATTACAGTAAAGAGTGGATGATACAGAAAGCACTTGTTCTACCGTCATGGTTAAGAAAGAATGAATAATTTCATCACAGTTCATAGAAAGATAGCTTTATTGCACAAGGTGTTGAGTACTCTTTTTTTGTTTTTGTTTGTTTTCATAGAAAAGAAAATGTAGAGTTAAACACAAGCAATTGCAAATTGAAGCAACGTTTCCCCGTAAAAGTTCAAGGAACAACCTCTGCATCTTTAAAATGTTTTCATTAACCTGCCATTTTAAGTTGTTCTTTTCACCATTTCCCTTTCTCTTTTATAACCAGCAAAAATTTCAGAGCATGCAATGCTGCTGTCCTCCCCCCAAAAAGTGGGGGAAAAAAGGCAAACGCTAAATAAAGCAACCTGTGATAAAGTAAAAAAAAATTAAAACAAAAAAGATAAAAATTAACAGAAAAAAAAATTAAACATTTTTTAAAAAGAGGACAATGCAACCAAATGTCCTGTAAAAGAAGAAATAAATATTGTTAACTATGCATGGCCCACTCTGACACGTTTCAACTGGTTCATAAATCAAGATAAAGCAGTGTCTGTATAATCCTATAGTATTTCCTTGTCCTCTTCTGTTTCATTACAATAACGTCAGTTCAAAGTTTACATTGTGCCCTGGTTTCTAGTGAAGATGTCGAAAATAGTACTCATTTATACAAAACACTTTCCTATGTACACAAGTCTTCTATTATGGAGTTAAAATAATGTAAAAGGTGGGGGAACAGTGAGAGGGAAGATCTTATTGGTTGAACAGATGCGGAAAGGTTGGGGAAGTAGCACATGTGAAGTTGGCCTCAGAGTTCAAACAGTCAGCTTGTAAAGTATTCTGTTGTATTTTAAAGAGAGAATCCACCCTGATTCACTTATTTGTCAATTTAATGAACAGTTACAAGTTTAATATGGCAGTATGGTTTGCTATTTTATTCAAAAGTAACTAGTCAATGTTACACAATAACAGGCCATCTTTTCAGCTGCATATATCATTTTTGTATATTATTTGTACATTTAACTTGAATTATTTATTTGGTCCTAAAGATATTTTTTCTGCACATGAGAACGGAAAATCTATTATTTAGGAACCAACATACTATAGTATTGTGTAGTTTGCAATTATCAGGCTGTTTTGAGTTTAATTTCAACCAAGGATGAAACAAAATTCTTGGAATACATTAAAGGAATAGTTAAACATTTAAAGAAATACGCCTCTTTGCTTTTTCGTAGAGACTTAGATAAGTTTAATCAGTATATCAAATGTAAGACCATCAAGTCTCCACTGGTTAGAGGGTGGACGTTTCCTTAAAGGCATACAATACATATACTTTAAGCAAACTGACTATATATCAGTGATTTAGAGGCAACTTCAATGAAGAATAGGGAAAAGCAGGTTTGACAGGAGTTTGTTTTATCACTCCATCCAATATCCATACAACTGTATATAATGAGGCCTCTGTTTCTGGTTGCTAAAACAGGACAGCCCCATTTCCGGACTTGTTTTACTGAAAACAATATTTGTACAACGTGAAACATTAAGGCCAAAAGAAACAATTAACAATGAAAAGCTAAATGCATTTATCTCCTGTGTAGTTTTAAATTAAATAGAGCTTTAATACATATATGAGAAGTTACTGTGTGGTATGTTTATTGGCTTGCAGTCCAGAAGTTTGAGCTCGCTATGACACGGAAAAGAAACAGAAACACTTTTCGGTCTGTTTGTTTTCATTAACTAAAGTCAGATAATGGCATTGAGTTTGTGAACAAACCTTTGGAAGGTACAATACAACATATTACAACAGGCTCACTTACTGTATAGGCTTCCCTTGTTCTACGGTTTTCTTTTTCAACACCACACTTTCTGCACTGAGCCATAGACCACAGTTAACCAGCGACACAATCTCACACTATAATTTGACTTTACTGTGCTTTCCTCTCAGCCTCGCCCTGCTGCACAGGAGTTGGAGCTGGAACATTTACAATATCACAAGGGGGGTCATTGGATCATTCCTCAAACCTCAGTTTCACCATTTCACTTTCTTTCACACCACTTCCTTTCTCTCCAAGATCTCCCATCCATGGTTGTGCTACCCGTTTAAGCCTCCCTCTTCTTCTTCTTTCTCTTCCTTCTCGCAGTTTTTCACTGAGCGATTGTCTTGTGATCTTTTATATATATATTCAATTAGAACGTTTTTTATATTTCTCTGCTTTTTTAATATTCATATATTTGCTATATATTTGAATAGAAATATATATGTACATACTTTTGAAAACAAACATATATCATATCTTTTTTTCTATTGCGAGAGCCCTGATGTTACGTTTTGCTATTGCAAAACATTTGGAGCAACTCTTTTTGGAACGATCTTTGTTATGGGATTACGCTTTGGGAGAAGAAATGGGAAAAACAAGTTAACCAAAAGTTAGCAGATACAGTACCATGCATAAAGCTCAAATCAATTCAGTGAGGTGGAGGGACTTGAAAACACATCTCTTAGTTTTAAAGACCGCTTATTTCTCTTCTATGTAACCCCCTCTTCCCTTTTCTGCAAATTCTTTTAACACTTGATCTCTCTGTCTATAATCTTAAAGTCATTGTCCGTTCATCAATTCAAGATAATTTCATACAAATAGTATTTTCTTTTATACATCTCAATAAATTTGCTGTACGTTTGAAACTTTTGCTTCCATTCAAGTTGTCATTGAACGTCAAGTAGCATTTCTGCCTGTCTGTGCATATGAGACCTCTCAGTCCAGCTGTCTTTTAACTAGCCCGTATGCTAGCAGTAGGTCACAGTGACACTGTATGGATATGATGAGAGACTGGGTGGGCGAAGGTGGGAGATATGAAAGGGGAAAAGTGGATACAGGTACAAATGTGTTAAACAAAGACTAATGACATTGTGGAACGATGATGGATCATAATTGGGTTTTCATCCTTCTTTGTTCTGAGGAAGAGAATAAAGTAAGGATGCTGTTTCTTCTGTAAATGCTCTTTTGTGAACCCACTTCATTTTCAGTATTATTTCCTAATCAATGCTGTCAATCACACTTAAAAAAAAACTATTTTCATAATGCTGGACCGAATTAGGATCATATAGTTACATCGTCAGCATTATCATTGTTACTGTCCCCAATTCCCCAAAATCAACAGTGGGGGGGAGGGTCAGTTTACACAGACATCTGCCCGAGAGGTCAGCATACAGATTGATTTTTTAAAAGATCCACTGTTGGTGTGTGCCTGCCACATGTATACATATATATATTTAATATACACTCACTCACTCACTCACTCACACACACACACACACACACACAATTACACACACACACACACACACACACACACACACACACACACACACACACACACACACACACACACACACACACACACACACACACACACACACACACACACACACAGGCTTGTGAAGGTTTCTGTTACTTGGATCCATTCTAACTTTTCTTAGTGCATATGAGATTATATTTCCATTATCAGAAAATAAACTGAAAACTGTTGAAAAAGAGGGTTTGGATTCACTTGATGATGCTTGACATTTTTTGTATGTCCTCTGTTTTGAGTCTGTTTAAAAAAGCATCAATTAAGACCACTATGCTGTGTCATCCATTGCGTGGAGTAGAAGATTCTCCAAATCTCAATACTGGTATTGAGATGTCAGTCCTTCCACTAAGAGCCAGTGTAACACCAAGGTGGTTTATGCATACATTGAAAGCATCCTGCCATGGCACAATGTTGTGATATGAGCTCTTCTTCCATCAGAAACCAGAAAAGTAACATATTTAATAACCTAAAAACATCAACAAAAAAAACTTGGTTCATTCTATGACTGTCTTGATCCAGAAGACAAGACAGTCCACGTGGAAAGCATTTTGTGCATAAGTACTTTGTCCTTGCCAGAAAATGAAAAAATGAAGTGAACAGATTAATCATTTACGGTTTGGCAAGTGATTGCCAGGGTGATGAAATTAGGGATAGAGAAAGATGACACAATAATAATAAAAAGCAATCAGGCAGAAAGAAAGGCAAACCCCTGTGCTGTGGAGACCCAGCTCTGACCCCTTCATACAGTCGTGTCAATGGGACCCCCAGCAGCTCCCTGCAGCCCGACACAGCGCAGGCACTGACGGGTCGGCTGGGCATGTGTATGTTTCTCTTCTCACTTCATAGAGGCTCCAGGCAAGCGCTGGCTTGACCAGCATTTTATTTAGAGTTACAGTGACAGGCCAAGGTGTTGGCAGGCTACACCAGTGTGTACGACTTGGAGTAGGCCCCCGCCCCTCCATCTCTCTGCTTCTGCAGTCTGCCTAAGCCTGAGGAGCTGCTCTCCAGGAGAGAGTCTCTGGATCCTCCCATCTTGGAGGAGGCCCCTCCAGGAGTCCCTCCTGTGGCCCCTGAGGAGGAGAATGCAGCGGCTGCAGCAGTGGCAGCAGCAGCGGCCGCTGCACTCTGGGCCATGGAGGCAGAGGAGCCTGGCATGGTGAGAGTCCTCTGGGGGAGGGTGGAGCTGCTAGAGCTAGCAGACGCACCCCCACCACAGGCTCCTGTTGCCCCTCCGGAGGAAGAGAGGTTGGACAGGCCAGAGTGGCCCATGGTTAGGGCCTGCTGCTTTACCGAGTCCATAGTCACATGACGGCCCTGGGTGTGGTATGCCCGCTGGGCCAGGCCACGAATGGAGGCTTCACGTGGGGGGACCACTGGACAGGGGTCATGATGCTCGGACTGCTTTCGGAAGAAGGGATCTGACTTCATGTAGAGGGGAAGGTTGCAGTAGTCACCTAAAGGGGAAAAATGACATTTAATGTATTAAAAGTTTAAAACCTGCAAAACCCAATGCCTATAAATAATTATCAGTGCTGCATCAGACAGAACTTTACCATCCCTCTAAACTTTGTTGTATGTGTGTATTTCTATATTATTGTTTGATGTTTTTTTATATTTACAATTCTGTTATAATGCTTTTTTGTTATATCCTTAAGTCAGCTATCTAGCCGTGTTTAGCTATATGATGGCTATTTCTGCTGTTTGACAATTAATGAAAGTCATAATACATAATCCTTCAAATAATAGCTATAAACTCTATTTATTCTCTGGATCTTAAATTGCATCGTCCCTATCAAAAACAAATATACAATTGAAATATTAGTATACTTCTGATATATTAATACGTTGATTTGTTTTGACCTATTAATGATTAAATCCAAGTTAAAAGTGCCATGTGAAAATAATTACTTATAAAAAAGTTAATGCTTGCAGCAACCACTCACTCTTGGCGCGGTGTGGAATGGGCACAGCTACATTCTTGCCACGATCGTAGTCCTGGGGTTTGGGCGGTGAGGCAGTGAAGCGACAGATACCAGGCTCTGAGGGAGTGCTCATCGACGTCATGCTGTCTGCATTGTCGTTGGTACCTGTAGTCATCTGGTCAGAGGAGCTGTCAGAGATAAAGCATTCAGTAATCTCAAACTTGGCATGCTGCAGGTGTTCCTCCAGCTTGGCATGCTCGTATGCTCTCGCCAACTCCTCGTAGGTTGAAGAGGCGCTCTCTGTCGACACCATGCTGTTGCGACCCTTATCTAAGAAAGATAATGGAAAGGATAGAAAGTTAAGCACATTTTGTCCAGTTCAAAAATAATGCTTTCTGAGATGTAACCCACTGCAAAACCACATTGTCCTCCACATTTGAAAAATAGCCTTACTTAATATGTGCATGTTAATGGCTGTAAGTGTAATTCATCCCATGTGCCAACCTGTGTCCTGTGAGAGGCTGGCGCTGTAGCTGTCACTCTCTGTGACAGTGATGCCATGCTGGGAGCCAACTGTGCGCCAGTCTGAGGTGAGAGTGCGGGCTGGCGTGGAGGACTGGCACTTGGTCAGAGTCCACTGACTGGAGTAGCGGTTCCTGATGCTGTGGGCTGACTTTACGCTCTTCCTTGAAACTGGGTCTGGTAAAGAAAATGGATGAAGAAATAAGAAGGATGAGCATATGTGCAGAGGCTGTTTAAGGCGAGTGAATGAAAAAGCATTTGCAAAACTAATTGCTTTTATTCACATGCTACACTAGCACTGTTTTGGTTTAGTTCAAGTTTGTGCTGATAAAATGAAACATGAGGAGAGAGAGAGAGAGAGCACTTACTGGTTCCTGGTCTGATGTCTGACATGTCAATCAAAGGACCGGTGTTCTGGATGAGGGCGGGGTGATGGACGGACACACCTGTGCAGAAGCTTTGAGGGTTTCCAGTTTGGTTGAACTCTGTGTCTGTCACAGGGATAGTGGCTTTGTCTTCACCTGTAAGAGACATCATTAATATTTTCAAAATGCAGTTATTGCGAGTCAAATAAAGTACAGTACACATACATTATTAGACATAACACTAATGCAAAGACGCCTGAAAACACAACAACTCTCTTTTTCTTTCCCTTCCTCTCACCAATTTGCTTGATGCCTTCCTTGTCCTCAATGAGCAGCTGCACTCGGGGGATGTCGATGTGTAAGCGTGGGCCCTGAGGAGGTCCCTTCACTGGGGTGTCAAAGCTGCGGTTGTTTTTACTAATACACAGATACAAGACGAGCAAACAAAAAAAACATTTACAAAAATACAGGTATGTAAAATACATTTTGAGATGCACTAAGTAGTATCTCTGACAGGTTATGTAGCAGGATTCTGAAATGTCAGTCTTACCTGATCAGCATCTCTGCCAGGCTTTTGGCATCTAGAAAGACAAGAGACACAAAGGATTTATTTCTGACACACAAATCAATCTTCTAAAAATAAATGCAACTTTCGATTCAAGATTCTCTCTTAAATTTGCTTCGGGCATATCTGTTGGTTACACAATGCTTTGTTTATCTTGTTGATTCCTTCCTACCACTTCTCTCACCTCTTAGTCTCTTCAGCCTCTTTTCTTTGCGTTTCCTGCGAATGATGAAGAGCAGCAAAACACCCAGAGTGACCAAGATCACAGGACAACCAATAGAAAACAGCTTCTTGACATCATCGTTCTTTTCCAGAGGGGATTTGATTGGTGGAATTGTACCTACAAAAAGGAAAAGCAGAGATTACTAACTGCCATTTCCAACAATATTTTAAGATAACCGTTGTTGTGATTTTTTAAATTAGTTTCGCAGACAAAACCATTCATTCATATTGAATGCCAAACAAATAGTGTTCTACTTACTGCCATCATAGTCCAGGGTTGCAAACTGGGAGCTCTGGTTGCCACAGCCAGCACTGTTGCAGGCTTTCATCTTCAACTCATACCAGGTCGCCTCACGAAGCTCTGCCAGGAACACATCTGCTGTGGCATTGGTGCGCACATTCTGCCATGCCCATGTACCTGCATCAAGTACACATAGCAATGTTGAGTCTGTTCTAATTATTTACTTTATTACATTTATTTATATGATGGAAAGTGACCTGAGAACTAGCAACACCATTTTTGGTTCACATGCAAACTTTTCCTATTTGATTTGTTACACAGTATGTTAAAATACTTTTACAAAATTGACAAACAGAGACTTACCTTTTGGTCTAAACTCTAGTATGACAGCGTTGATGGGACAGCCTCCACTGACCCAGCCCTGCAGGTTGAGGCGGGCGTGGCTGGAGTTAAGGTGGGTGAAGACCGGCTGATCCTTGTTGAACTGGGGTTCTTTAAAAGGAGGACAATCAGTTATTTGTATTTTTCTCTTCAGAATCACACTGTGCCACATTAAAGGTAATTTGTGAACTTAGGACAACATCAGCAGGAATATATTTAAATAAGTGTAATTAAAATGGAGCAAATACAAAGTCCCAGAACAATGCAAAGAATGTCAAAATGATCTTATTATGTTTGAATGAATGGTAGATATTTTAAGCTTCATTGTTGACTCCACCACTGAGACCACTCACAAAATATGCCTTTCGTACTGTGTTATATTGTTCGAAGATTATTCCACCATATCCTGGTAATATCAGCTTTGAATTGTGATTTGTAACCACATTCCTTTCCTTCATTCTATAGGACATGTCTCTTACCTCGCCCATGGGTCTTTGCTTCGATGATCTCACTGATGCGTCCGGCTCCCACACTGTTCTTTGCAGCCAGCTTCACTTTATACCAGGTGCCACAGCGCAGGTTGTCCAGTTTGAAGGAGCGTTCACTAGAACTGATGAAAACATCTTTCCATTCCTCTGTGTTGTCTACAGAGTACTGCAACACGAAACCTGCACACACACAAAATAGAAAATGCACACGATCATTATCGTAGATAGTAGAATATGTCATGATGTAGATTCACATATGATTGTCATAGAAACAAAACTATAGTATAATATGTCTTAAGAATAGTCAGGGTATCTTGCATCATAAAAAGGTCATAATAATGTCAGAAAATGTTTTATAGTATATGTAATAAGGAGTGTTATATTATTTCGAATACATGCCTTAGAAATGGCGTAACATGTTAATTGAATAGTATGTACACGACTAATTGTTGTCAAAAATATAATTTTAAACTAATTTTAAAATATATGATAAAAGTGGAAGACAATGTGATTCTATTTAAGTCAAACAGTCAAGATAAAGAACTTCGTTTGCACCAACCCTACTAAACATTTCACATGTGTACCCTGACTGTCCACCAGATGGCAGGTCAGACCTTCCCTCGCCAGACGGGCCCTGATTGGAGGACAGTGTAGCTGCTCGCTCTCTACTCCGCCATTAGTTACCTACAAACCCCAACACTGGGATGGCGCTGACTGAGCATCTATGCAAATGAGGGTATGCAATGTGGTGACTGTTTTTATAATCAGCTGCCTTGAAAGCCAACTCCCTGCTGCTCGGAGACACTTTACATCCAATCCTCCATCTCTTTCCTTCTGTCTGTATATAATTATGTATATGTCTCCCTCTCTGTGTTTCTTTGTACTCTCTGTACCATTTATTTCTCCATCTCTCTCGAACAGATGGTGTGATAGAGTCCAAAACATTAGAGGGGTTAACACATGCAGATCCTGCAGTGTTTGTTTTTAAGTTTTAGAGTCACCCTCTGTCTGTCACGGAACAGAAGAGAACACAGAAGAACATAGAAGGAACAGTAAGGAACAGCATTATAACATACTATATATCACTACTCACTGCAGGATCACTAGCCTATTGGTTAATTTGATTATTACACAAGCGGCAAATAGGCCTCTTTTTTCATGAAAGCTAACATGTTTCGCCACTGCAGTAGTAATGTTAAAAGACATCCTTGACTGCTGACACTGTGTAGAAATTCACACACAGACACACATTGTGGTATACACACAAGATAAAGGCTTCCCTGATGTACGAGACACTGGATGATGGATGCAAATATTGCTTGGTGGAACATCATGATTTTAATACAAAGTTGCACACTATACAAATGACTTTGTATTCCCTACTTGCAGAGCAGCATTTAAACCCACATGAATAACATACAATTGTATTTAGCAACAGCTTTTGGCAGAATTAAAGTATAGTTACCGACTGACCAAAGGGTTCAAAGAGCTGTTAAAAAAATTCTTTAGTAATAAAATGTGGGACAATAAGTCTCTCTGGGTGCTGTGATGTCTTGAGCCATTACCTTTATAGTTTAATATAGGCATAAAGAGCAACAACAAGTCAGAATGACAACCCTGAAACAGCCTCTTATTGACAAAAGGCATGAACAAAGAAAAGGGATTAAAACCACATAGGCATGGATGCCCACTCAGGCACACACATCATGCCTATCTTCACACCAGAATCACCAACAATCGGATAATCAAAGAGACACAGAGTTAACAGGGAAACGTAAAACCAGAGGGCCAATCAATAACTAATAGATAATGTGCACATTAACAATGTGCCGGATCAAGGAGAAAGAGAATACAGACAGAGGGTAAAGTCAGAGGTCAGTGGGAAATCTTTTTTCTTTCAAAATACAACTTGACGACCTCAAGCTAACTGTATATACCTTTAAACACATTGGCAAATATGTGACAAGAAGAAAGAGATGTGAGTTGGCACAAAAAGAGACAGCTTTGTTCGGCAGGGTCATGTACCTCTAATGGAGCTCCCTCCGTTGTCTCCTGGTATCCAAGCCAGAGTGATGGAGGAGATGGAAGTGGTGGAGACGGTTAGACGAGGCTGGTCAGGAGGAACTGAGGAAGGGACGCAAAGAGTTAACAGCTCAATAACACGTGTAATAAAATATGAGGGAGATTATTTTTAACGGGGTTAAAAATATGTCACTATTTCTCATTTTCAGCAAGTATTTTAAGTGAGATGCAACAATAATCGAGCGGCTTGAATGAAAGGCCTGAAGGTTATTGCCATTATTGTCAATTATCCTACCTTGTACCACAAGGTTGACAATGATAGTGTCGAAGCCCAGCGTGTTGGTGGCCGTGCAGGTGTAGTACCCAGAATCCTCAGCTTTGACCGCACGCAGCACCAGTGTCCCATTGGTCAAGATGAGCCGTTGTCCATCTAGAGACACTGGGATGGCTGTGTCCTCACTAACAGAGAAATTAATCATTTTAATAGGTTAACATGCTATTTACCTTGTTGTTTAGTCTTGATTAACAAACAAAAGCATGGGGTCAACAAGATAGTTGTACTAACTTGTGACATAATTCCATCGCTATATATAAACAACTGCAAACAGTAACTGACTTTTCCCTAAATCAATTGAGATACTTCAATACGTGTTCACTTTTAACAGCTATCACACTAACACCATAAACTCAGATTTACACAATAAATCTGGGAAGGTTTCTCACCTGTCTTTGGTCCATTTGATGGTAGGTGTAGGTTCTCCTACTGAGCTACAGGGCAGTCGCACCTCCTTCATCCAGGGGGTCGTCACTGTGCCCCCAAATGAAAGGATCTTAGCCGGGGCTGGTGAAAAATGAAGAGAGGAATGTAAAGAATTAAAGTGTATGGAGACTGTTAGAGCTATTGGTATTAACAATTACACAAGAACAGTTGTTTTGTGTTCTAATTAATATGTACCAATCGGTTAATCTTGGCATTGTCAGATAAATCATTTTCAAACCCCATAAACAAATGCTTTAGGTTTCAGTATGTGTCGAATCAATAGAGAAATGTGATGGTTGAAATGCAATTGATTTGTTTTCCATTTGGGATTCTTTCAATAAACATGATTTACCAGTAGAGAGTGTGCAATGTATTTACCGTGATTCACACCCGGGGGTAAAGAAATCTATGTTTAATGTGACATTGTCCGGCTCAGAAAAGCATATGAATAAAAATACAAGACAGGACGAAGAATGAGCAGAGAGGATATTAAAAAAAATATCCATCCATTCAGGCACATAACCCTCTTATTCTCTGTCACTCCACCCACCCGCTCTCTCTGTCTCTCTTTCTTTCTCAAGCTTGGCGTCTTAATGCAAGTGCTCTAGTGCACTTATGTTAAGGTTGAATGAAGTATTGAGTGGGCAAGCCTGGAGGACACTGCCTTTTACAGCTGCCAATCAGCTGACGCACCCACCCGTACGAGCGCACACTCGCAAACCTTTGCACCCAGCAGTCAAAGGACCGAATAGATACAGGAAAGGATAACATGGTGGGAAGTGCACTCTATTCATTCTTACTCCCTCTTTCCTTTAATCCAAAGCCTATTGATTTAACTGCCCTCTTCATTTTCTTAAACACTCTGCCTCTCTATCGTCTTGTGCATTAGTTAGCTCTCCTCCCGTCATGTCATATTCTCTCCTCTTCTTTTCCTCCACTTGCTGTCCTCCCTTTTGCTCTCCCTCTTATTATTTCCCTGATTCAGGACAGTTTATCTGGTGCCCTCTGAACTCGGAAATCAATAGCAGAGGCTCAAAAACACATAAACAGGAGGGGAGGTTGAAAAATATGCAGTTATATAGTAATAGCAAGAGACAGAATAAGAGGGAGACTTTTTATACGAGTCATGAGTAAAAGATCCTTTAAAAATATATATATTTGTAGTTCTTGGCATTGTCTGTTATGTCACCCACACAACCACCACTGATATGTAGGTTAAAAAGCCTTTCAGCTGTCCTGGATAAATCTGACAGAATGTGGTTGTAAAGTGAATGTTTTCTGATACATTACATAACCAAGTTTCAACTGTGTTTTAATGACACATCTTCAGTGTGAAGGAATGTTTATACACACATTTAAATAGAGTATATCAGAAGAGTATTACAGTGTTTTAACTGATGTGACACATTATATCATCTTTATTTCCCCACACATTCCTCCTCATTGTCAAAACTGCTCCGTACATTGCCAACATTGCAATCTTACCTGTGACAATTTGGTCAAAGATGATGTTGTTATGCTGGAGGTACCCCCATACTTTATTGGGATTCATTTGTGAACCCCCCTTGTTGAAAGAATGATTAAATGTAACTTAGGTAGCAAAAATTGCTTCCAAGCACTCGGATGTTTGTCTCTCGTTTCTGCCTTTAATTTCCAGGAACTCACCTTTGGACGCCGGCTCCACAGTGACCTTTTCGCTGAAGTTCCCTCGACCTGCGGTGGTGACGGCTGCCGCCCAGATCAGGTACTGCTGCCGGTGGTTGAGGTGTGTGATCCGGTAGAACAGCAGCTCTGGATTCGCTTCATACTCACTGGGCAGCTGAATGAAGCAATACGGGAAAGAAACAAAATAATCTTGAAGGAACTGCAGGAGCAGCGTGTTTTATACAGAGATGAGCGCCATCCAAATATCTTAATTGTAATAATAAGTTCTCCATTAAAAAGATTTTATGACAAAACAATCTGCATCATATCATATGTGCTAGAGAGCATGAAGTAGAATCTGGGGGATGCCAAAGACAAGATCATGTTGTCACTTTACTGGAAAGGCTCTCTTTATGTGACGGACTGAGTGAACATCGTTTTAATGTGACCTAAGCCCTATGTGCTCTCCTCGAGTCGATACTACAGGAAAAGAGAGGAGGGTGGGGATGAACATACAAAGGGTCCCAGGCATGTTATATTATAATACTGTAAGGGAAAAAAACAACAACTGTGGGAAAAGGATGGCGCTGGAGGGAGGATAGGAGGCTGGATGGGAGAGAGGCAAGATGGTTGGATTGGGGCGAGTGAAGCCCACTCCCTCTCCTCCTCTGTTCTCCTTGGGGAGGGCAAACAGAGATATGAGAACAGAGGAAGACAATGGGGGACAGACAAATGAGCCAGTCAGAGATATCACGAACAGTCATACGCTAATGAGGCCTATCTACTGCAGGCATCAGTAATGACAGAGAGGAGAGGGAAAAAATGGAAAGGAAAGAAAAGGAAGGGAAATTAGAGGAAAGGACCAGGAAGGAAGGAAAGGAACAGGAACTAAATGAAAGGGAAGAAGATGTGAAATGGACACACAAGCAAGCACACAAACAAACAAATATACTGACACACACATACAGTGGCATACATGACCTCGAGGTGGATGTGTAATTGCAGTGTGTTTAACCCAGCCATGTGTTTGCTGTCTAGACATATACACATCACTTTCCCTTCAGCACACACACAAATGCACATTTAAAAAACACACACAGGGGCACCTACAGTGACCTACGTTTCTGACTGACAATCCAACTGCACAGGTGAAATTAAGACTGCATTTACGACTGTCTAATGTTTTGAAAACGGCCTGTAAAAGCAGTGAAGACACTGCAGTGTTGCTGAGCTGCGTCCTAGCCTGCTGGGTTGTTGTCTGCATAACGGTTTATTCTGGGCAAATAGATTCCAGTATTCATGTTGTTTTTCACATTTATGAGCAGGCCGTCATGGAAGAATCCACTGGGCTTTTTATTACTTCCCTGTGTTCCCTGTTCATCATCCATTCCTCTTGTCTCCATCCTTTCTGTATTTTCCTCTCTGCCTATCCTTCACCCCACTGCACCATCCTTCCCTTCGCCTACTGCCATCACTCTTCATCCCTCTCTTCATTTCCCTGCCCCTCTCCACATTTGCCTGTCATCTGGGGGGCCCACTCTGTGCATTTCCTTCCGTCTATCCACGAGAACCCCCCTCTGTTTCTCCTTGTTTCTCTCTGTACATGTGCCTCTATAGTTTCTACTGCAGGCAGTGGTATGGGCAGAGGGATGGATGGATGGATGAATGGATGGGTGGGTGGGGTGTGTTGTGAGAAAGGGAGGGAGGAGTGACAGAGTGTGTGTTGCTGTAACGGATATTAAAATATTCCTCCGGCGTGGAGATAGCAGTGATCCGGGGAACGATAGAGCGAGATAATGAAAAGAGGAACAAAAGTACTCCCCGTGCAGTGTGTCTGACCCCCCCATCCCTCCTTCCTTCTCTCCAGTCGCACTCATTTACATAGTAATCATCCCGAACTCTGCATGGGGGCTTCAGAGAGAGAGAAAAAGAGAGGGAGGGATGGAGGGATAGATAGATAGATAGATAGATAGATAGATAGATAGATAGATAGATAGATAGATAGATAGATAGATAGGTGTGTGTGTGTGTGTGTGTGTGTGTGTGTGTGTGTGTGTGTGTGTGTGTGTGTGTGTGTGTGTGTGTGTGTGTGTGTGTGTGTGTGTGTGTGTGTGTGTATGTGTGTGTGTGTGTGTGTGTGTTTGAGGAAGTGTGCGAATTGGTCCATTGTGGAAAAAGAGAAATGTCCAA
>NW_011356141.1:0-558 GCF_000735185.1 Notothenia coriiceps
ACAGTAGTATTCATGTGTTAAGAAGCCCACTTTTTCAAACAAATTCGGTCAATAAAAGTTGAAAACATTTTCTATCAAATCTAAGTTGATAAGAAAAAAGCCCAATAACTTATTTTCATAACACGCTTGAAATAAACCCTTCCCATTTCCTCTTATGATAATCAACCTGGGGCTCCTGTTTTAAGGAATGAGCTGCTAACAAATTAAATGAAACTCTCTGGAGAGCTGGGATAGGCTGTTGTTTTTCTTAAAGCATATTCAAGTATTAAGCATCATCTACCTACATTTGATTGATTTAGCTAACATATAAATTAACTTATGAGGCAATATACCTCACCTCTAGTGAGTGGCCCAGCCCTTCATATATGTTTCTGTATGTGGCCCTTGGTGAAAAAGTTTGGAAACCCCTGGTTTAGACAGTAGCTGCCGGGTCCCGCATGAGCTCAGACCCCTCCTTTTTTATTTTGGTTATACATTTTGATTTTTTTTAAGCTTTATACCCAAATCAGCACTTTTGAAACAGGAAGTGAAATAGAGGGATATGAGGCATGGCTAGAA
>NW_011356143.1:0-3559 GCF_000735185.1 Notothenia coriiceps
AAGGGAGGTCAGGTACTCTTTAAAACAGCTGCTAGTTATGGGTACTTTTTACTGAAGTACATTTCAAAGCCCTCTTTACTTTTACTTGAGTAAAGAAGTTTAGCCAGTACTTCTACTTTCACCAGAGTATTTCTAAACACGAGTATCTGTACTTCTACTTGAGTAAAGGATGTGTGTACTTTTGCCCTCTCTGAATTCATGTCAGAAGTGCGTGTCAGAGTTTAAACCTTTAAGCAAAAGAGAAAGAGTCTTTCCTCCCTGTGTGACGCAGGTGGCCGGCGTCTGTTTACGATCTTTGACCTTCGTCCCTGCAGATTTCATGCTTTCTGCTTGTGATTATTTGCAGATGGAGACATGTTTCTCCACCCCCATGACAGACAGACTCGACCCAGCCGGAAATGATGAGGTCCTGCAGGGATAATTGCCGAGCAGCGGGGTCATGTTAGTGGGAGACACTCTTTGCAAATGAATCCGGGGGCAGCAGTCAAACACTGTTTGGAGCCTTTCTTCTTCTTCCTCCTCTTCTAGCTAGCTTTGATTAGACAGCGCTCGGAAAATCCTCGACAGCTCTGGCTGAGATCTTATTCAGTCAACATCAAGGAGCAGTCCATAGGCACTCAGTATAGTCACTTTTCTATTTCATGAGACCGTGTGCAAACCTCAGTAATGAAATGTGATTAAAAATGGGAAAAATGCATTTCATCTCAGGCCTGGGGAGTAACAGATTGCATGTAACGGGATTACATAATCAGGATACAAACAATGATATGATTGATAAGGATAACTTTTGTTTGAGTCCATAGATTGTTTTTGACGAAAATCCTCAAATGTGTGTCAGAGGGGTGCTATTAAGCTTTTTGGGGTTTTCCCTCTCCTCTAGTGTGTTAAAGAGGAGTTAGTGCACGTAACTGGTCTGCAAAGGCTAACATCCCAGTGTTTCCTCCAGAAGGAGCTTCTCTCCCCACACTCCCCCTCTCCTGCCATAACAACCCAGTCTCACGACATTTTGTGTTATAGTCAAGAAATTAATTTAATCTATTGATTCGTGTTCACCAACAAGATTTTTGCATTTTTTTCGTGTCACACAGAACGATTTTAAAAGCAATGTATTTCTATTGGTAGTATGTTTTGTTCCTGCAACACGTCTTTTTGTCCGGTCGGGACCGTCTTGGAAGACCAGCTGTGTGGTTCATAAAAACATTTTCTTACTCAATATCTTACCCTAACCCTAACCCTTTTATTTTAAAATATATATTGTCCGAGTTTTTTTGCCGTCCGTGAGGAAAAGAAATGGCTCAGAGCCTCAGAATACTGAAATCTGATTTTTTTTTTAATAAATGTCCTTCTAATTAGTTATTATTTGGTGCAGGCACGAAACATACTACCAATAGAAATACATTGCTTCTAAAATCGTTCTGTGTCAGAATACTGAAATGTGTGTTTTTTTGTATCTCTTTTTCCTTAAAATTTGTTATAATTTACATTGCATTTAAAATCGTTCTGTGTGACACGAAAAAAATGCGAAAATCTTGTTGGTGAACACGAATCGATAGATTAATTTCGTTACTATAACACGAAATGCCATGAGACTGTGTTGGCCTGAAATGCCTCCATTGGACTAATTTGTTTACTTCCTGAACATAATGACATCACTAAGCAGCACTCGCGCTTCTAACACATTTTACGCGTGTCATGGCCTGGCTCTTGGCCATAACAAAAAGCGTGGGAAGGACAAGAATATGTATATAAAAAGGTATTTATTTGGCAAAACGTAATGTGGCCAAAAAACAAACATAAGGCAAGGCAAAATAAGAATAAGCGCCGCTGCTCTCCGAGGTCCAGTCCTCTGGCGGGGAGAGACCTCGAGGCTCTGGCTATAGGGGCGGGACATCTCGGTTGACCAATCTCAATAGCTAACCAATCAGAGCAGACTGGGCTCTGGTTTCAGAGGGGGAAAAGAGGTGCTGCAGCACAGGCAGTATGAGAACAATAAAGAGCTTTTTGAATATTAAAGCATGGAGACATGTAGAGTAGAGACACTACATACTGATATAAAAACAAAATAATTAGCATAATAGGGCCCCTTTAATGTTTATGCTTCTCAGTAGCTTTCAGCAGCTTATTATAACCTGTTCTGTGCACCTTATCGAAGGCCCTGAAGACGTATTATCATGATGTAAAACAGTTTCAGTCATTTCATTTCCCCCCCTGTTATTACAGCGTATAATAAGACTGTTCAGCGTGTTGTTGTGTTCTTCTGAAAATCTGCACGACTGGACTCTCAATTTACTGGAAGCTGCTTTTACCATCACGAAACACTTTTGGAGCTAATTATGGGCCGCCAGAGTGAAAACAGAGAGCAACAAAAGAACTGAGAGGATCTAAGAGTAATTTAGTGGGGATTCAGCAGTGTGACTGGAGGAAGGGGATCCACAGGTCGTGTTATTTGCTGCTGAATCTGGAGGGTAAGTATTGGGTTCAGGGCCGATGCCTGATTATAGCCTGTTGGGGCAGAGAGCCTCGTTAATACAGCTGAAGGTGGACTAATGCTGCCTAATTACTGTAGTCAGCCCACCACCAAACAGCTGCACCCTGCAACCAAACAAAAAAAAGGGGATTCAAAAAAACCGGAGGGATGAATTAGCAACAAGAGTTCTGTAATTGTGAGAGGAGACGGGAGGAGGGCCGACACGACACGGCACTTCATTGGGACAAATTGTGGAAATGTGAATTATAGATTTCAACAAGCTAACTCTCTCCACACATTTTTTTTCTATGCCTTCAGAAACAGCGGCGCTCATAAAATGTTAAGAGGACAGATGGCAACGAAAAACAGCACATGGCAAACAGGAGGGAGACCTCCGAAAGATAAACTGAACATTCATACAATAACAGAGAGAGAGTAAAGAGAGATGAACATCCAGGGTACAACCTGTTTATCCGTTAGCAGCGATTTAATGGACTTTCTTTAAAAGTCAGACACATTTTAAACCTCTCCTGTCCTAAAGCATAATTACAAGTGTATAGAGAGCTTCAGGAATGAGCCCTAAACCCAGAAATGAGTCAGCATGTTAGCATTTCCTGTTCCCTTGTCTTGAAGTCAATGGTTTGCGACTGGGTTTTTATTGTTTGTGTTGACAACAGAAATACATTTTGTTGTCAAGCTGAAGAGATTTTTACATTGTATTCTACTACATAAAATACGCCAGTAAATACCCCACTGGTGAATTTAAAAACAGCGGTTGCTAACAAGTGTCTAATTGAGACGACTAATCGCGCCCAACATTAGCCGCCTTCAGCTTAGCGGTGGAGACGTGAAGTCATGTGACCGTGCTGTAGTTCCTTTATAGCCCAACATTAGCCTCCTTTAGCTTAGCGGTGGAGACGTGAAGTCATGTGACCGTGCTGTAGTTCCTTTATAGCCCAACATTAGCCTTAGCTTAGCTGAAATGTGACCGTGCTGTACTTTAGCTTAGCGGTGGTGACGTGAAGTCATGTGACCGTGCTGTAGTTCCTTTATAGCCCAACATTAGCCACCTTTAGCTTAGCGGTGGGGACT
>NW_011356144.1:0-2708 GCF_000735185.1 Notothenia coriiceps
CAAACATCATGTGTAATTCGTGGCTCAATTCAAACGGGATCGAAAGATAATCTTTTTCTCCCCATTGACTTAAATACATACTTTTTCCGAAATAAGGTCCCATGGAGCTCCCCGGAAAGGGAGGGACTTTGCCTCTCTATAGACCAGACTCCAGCAAAGGTCAATTGTGTCTAGAGTGCGCCATCTAGTGGGATCAACTGAAATGCCGGGTATTGCAGGAAAAAGGCAAAATGAATGCGGTCTTTACTATAATTTGGACAATTTTGTACCAATATTCGGCGGGCCAGATTCAAAAGCCCAACGGGCCGTATATGGCCCGCGGGCCTTAGTTTGCCCATGCCTGTTATACAGCCTTTTTCTGGGTGCCTTTATTTGCTCAAATAAGTCCTCAAAGCAAATAAATCCTTGTCCTTGTAATATTATGTTCTGTTGCCTGCTGTTGTCTCTGTGTTCTCTGTTCGCTGTGTTCGTCGCTGTGTTGTCGGTGTTTTGCTGCTGTGCGGTGGAGGTGCGGCTGTGGTTCCTCTGCTGCGTTATGTGCGTAAAGCTGCCGCTGCTGGCATTATTTATACTACGCAGGATCCTATCTCTGGAACCCATTGGTCGATTTTGGGGGTTGACACCTTTTTTTGAAATATTAGAGCCAATAGAATAGAGGGAGAGTTAGTAAATCCCGCTAAACACTTACGTCAAGGAGAGAGAGGCTTGCGTAAGCAACACATGCTACAGCCTGAACTCCGGACTGCAAAACTTTATACCTACTCTGCGGCCATGAATGTAATGATGGATTATCAGGAACAATTCTAAAGTGACTAAGAGACATTGGATTAACCTTGAGCAGCGTTTTTATTCCCTTGAACACAACTTTTGATCACAAAACATCTACGGTAAGACATCATTATTGTTATGGTTTAGAACACTGTTGTTGTTTTCTTGCTCTGTTCTGGCTGCTAGCTCAGTGAGTTTGTGTCCTACAGTGATGATACTTATATCAAAAATAATTTGTGGAGTATCAGCTTTCAGAAGATATGTAGTTTGTGCAGAACATATTAAGTTTTAAAGATTGTTTTTGCTAGTTAGCACCGGAAGTAGCATCAGCCCGTTTTCACTAAGTGCTAATGCTAACGCTTCTTGAGAGACTTGTGTTTTGTTTCGGTAAAAATGGCTCATATCGTCAGGTAGCTGAGTTTTTTCCCGTTATTTGAGTATAAGACATTCATAGGTTTTTAAATGTTAAGAAGCCCTGAGACACAGTTTCGTGAAAAGAAAAAATGCTGCCCCGGTACCGGGTCTCTCGGGCTTAACAGGTTAATGTGATAAGGACAGTTCTGAACACAGACCTCTGATCCTGCTCTTGGTTTGTGTGTTGTAATGGTACTATTTTATAATGTATAGGGCATAGGGATATGTGTGTGACATCAGTCCTGTTTGGGGTAATGCCCGGACCTAGTTTTATGCTTTGGTGTGCTTTAGACATGAACGTGTCCAGTACAGTCTCCGGTGTTATGTCTCAACAATATCTTTATTAAACAGTTAAAGACAGCCGCTGTCTCCTAATAATTTCTACATAACATTACATGTCATCAGAAGTCGTCGCAGGATGGCCAGTTCCCACCTCCGGACAACTTTGATTTATCTCGCCCAGAACAATGACCTGAATGGCGCCAGAGGTTTCACCGCTACAGGATAGCAGGGAGCTACATGAAGAAGAGGGAGAGGTACAGGTTTTTACGCTACTCTACTCGCTGGGGAAAGAAGCGGAACAAGTTTTCAACACATTCACTTTCTCAGAAGATGATGAGAAGGATCCAGATAATTAGAAGACTGTTATGAACAAACTGGACAATTAATTTGTGCCGAAGGTAAACACCATTCATGAAAGCGCTCGTTTCCATCAGCACACCCAGAAGCCAGGTATATACATATTTATATATTTGTTTTTGTATTCGGGATTGTGGGAAACGGTATTTCGTTCTCTCTGTCTGTACACGCAAACTGAAAGATTGAAAATAAAGTTGCCTTTGACTTACCCAAGCTTGCAGGTGCCAGTGTTATAGTCAAGTCACCAATTCACGAGTCCAAGTCACTCTCGAGTCACCACTCTTCGAGTCCGAGTCCAAGTCCGAGTCACCAAGGGAGTGTCCGAGTCGAGTCCGAGTCATCATTACCTATGTTCGAGTCCGAGTCCAAGTCCGAGTCACCTAAGAAGAGTCCAAGTCAAGTTCGAGTCACAAGTCTTCATGTATTAATCTTCGTGGATATACAGTGTTGAAATGTAGCTGCTCCTCTACATTGCTTTTATCCTGTCATGTTATACTAATCTGTCAATTGAACTGCTGTGAAGCCAGTTTGGCTACAATTCTTGTAATAGGTGCTATACAAATATAAAGCTTATTACTCATATTAATATTATTGTTATTATATATAAATAAACTATATTTAAAATGAGTTTTAGAGAAGTGATTATATTTGTATACCAATATTTTCCTAGGGTAACGTTTTCGTTTTGCACTTTTATTTTGATAGTAATAAGATCGGGACTCTTATTTTGAAGGAACTTTTACCGTTGAATCGTTTACTGATAAAGATTGAGCCCCAGAAGGCACATGGCTACTTAGCATACAAAATTACCTCATTCTGCCTGTTAAGTAGCCATGTGCTTTCGTGTTATCGGCTGAATCTTAATTTATTGATTAGATCACGTTACT
>NW_011356145.1:0-1614 GCF_000735185.1 Notothenia coriiceps
TTACGTTACGTTACTTACGTTACGTACGTTACGTTACGTACGTTACGTACGTTAGTTACGTTACGTACGTTACGTACGTATTACGTACGTAGTACGTACGTAGTACGTAGTCGTAGTAGTTAGTAGTAGTGTGTGTGTGTGTGTGTGTGTGTGTGTGTGTGTGTGTGTGTGTGTGTGTGTGTGTGTGTGTGTGTGTGTGTGTGTGTGTGTGTGTGTGTGTGTGTGTGTGTGTGTGTGTGTGTACCTGTGTCATGTGCTGCACGTTCCACAGTTGTCTAGCGATGATCTTGAGGTCCAGAGAGCAGCCGAGCTTCACTGAAGCCCAAACGTTCCTGCACACAAACACCGGACTCTCTCAACTGCCCCTGAACGCACCACGACCAAAGGCGATACATGAAGGTGTGTTCAAAGACTCACTGAAGCTGTGGGATGAGCTTTAGAGGCGGGGTCACAGGGGAAACACTCTGGATCTCTCCTGGGGGACTCTGGGAGTTGTAGTCCAGACTGCTGCTGCTCTCTGGAGACAGACTGTTTTAGAAACAGAGCAACTGGTGGTGTTGTTGTTGTTGTTGTTGTTGTTGTTGTGTTTGTATCTACCTGTGTGTTCCTCCTGCAGTTTCAGAAGCTCCTCCTCCTCCTTCTGCTTCCAGGAGTTCTGTTACAGCGACAGGGAGCATTATTCATCTATCAAAAGTTCTTATTTATAAGACAACTGTTTTATTTTGTATACATTTAATTTTATAATTTGTATTATTGTGAGATTTCCAAACACTTGTTTACTATTATTACTATTATTTATGGTGCTATTTTTTGTTATGACTTTAATGAATTATTATTATAAATACTAAATATGTGTTTGTACTTTATTATGATTATTTTTTATATATATTTAAATGTTTTAACTTCCAGTTTTTGAGCGGTTTACCCTCTAATGACATTCTGAGTTGTAAATGAATTGCTTGTCTTTAATAAACATTATTTATATTCTAATGATTGTCATGATGATGCTCCTGCCTGTACTCACAGCTGATATGTATTGATCGAAGAAACGCTCCAGCATTGATTCCTCCATGAGCTCCAGGAGTAAGTGAAGTTATAAAGTGATATACGACCAGCTGACTCAATAATAATGTTGTTTACCTTCAAACAGACAGCGTTGCTAAGGTAAACAACATGGACATGATGTTGTTTATTTTCAAAATAATCTTTGATCCATTGAATAGAAAGCAATTGGGAATATAATTAAAACAATGTTTTAAAGAGAACAATGCAGCTTAATTCATATTCTAAGAAACAGACATATACTTTGAATTAAATAAAGACATTTATGACAAAAAATGTCATAACAAAAAATGCTTGTATTGTAAATTATTTGTATTATGTGTGTGTCTCGTGTGTGTGTGTGTGTGTGTGTGTGTGTGTGTGTGTGTGTGTGTGTGTGTGTGTGTGTGTGTGTGTGTGTGTGTGTGTGTGTGTGTGTGTGTGTGTGTGTGTGTGTGTGTGTGTGTTTCAGGTGTGTGTCAGGTGTGGGTCTCAGGTGTGTCTCTCAAGTGTGTGTCTCATGTGTGTGTGTCAGGTGTGTGTCTCAAATGTGTGTGTCAGGTGTGGGTCTCA
>NW_011356146.1:0-1695 GCF_000735185.1 Notothenia coriiceps
ACTCAGATCTTGTACTTGAGTAAAAGTAGAAGTACTCAGATCTTGTACTTGAGTAAAAGTAGAAGTACTCAGATCTTGTACTTGAGTAAAAGTAGAAGTACCAGAGTGTAGGAATACTCTGTAACAGTAAAAGTCCTGCATTCAAAATGTTCCTCAAGTAAAAGTAGAAAAGTATTCTCATCAAAATATAGTGAAAGTAGCGACAGTAAAAGTAGTCATTGTGCAGATTGGTCCATTTCAGAATAATATATATGATATGTTTTATAATGATTGATCATGAAAGTGTTCTCAAAGCTGGTAAAGGTGCAGCTAGTTTGAATGACTTTGTATACTGCAGGGTAGCTTGTGGATTTACTCCAGGTGGAACTAAAGTCTGATTTAACACTTGGTTATATTTCACATCATTCATCCACATCTGTAAAGTAACTAAAGGTATTAAATACATGTAGAGGAGGAGAAGTACACCATGTACCTCTGAACTGTGGAGTAGAAGTACACAGTAACATAACATAGAAAGACTTATCTAAAGTGCAAGTGTGTCAAAATTGTACTTAAGAACAGTTATTGAGTCAATATTCCGTACTTCACCTCTGCTTCTACTTTAGTAAATGTCTTTAGTAATTTGTCGTTATGTTGGTGAATACAGTTTTATTCTGAGTGTCCCTTCTTTGTGCGTATGTGCTTGGCTTTCATGATTAAGTAACTAAGGGTATTAACTAAATGTAGTGGAGTAGAAGAACACAGGAGCATACAATGGAAATATTCAACCAAAGCACTAGTGTGTCAACATTTCACTTAAGTACAGTACTTAAAATAAATGTACTCTGATCCAGAAACAGTTGTAATCCCACCCACCTCCTGCAGGAGTCCATTCACCGTGGAGGGGGTTTCTTTGGGGCAGGAGGAGGAGAGAGCCGCCACACAGCGAGAAACAGAGAGATACGACTGTCTGTGGATCAGGGGGGAGGAAGAGGAGGAAGAGGAGGAGGGGAGGTTGAACGGATCTGTGAGAGACTTCAGCAACTGACTGAGAGGAGGAAGAGGAGGAGGAGGATGAGGAGGAAGAGGGAGAGAGAGGAGGGAGAGGAGGATGTAAGAAGTAAAGGTTTAATCGTCATATCAGAATCAGAAACGGTTTTATTACCAAGTAGGACGAGAACAAAAAGTATTATGAGAAAGTATGAAGACGTCAGGTAACCCACTTCTTTGAGGTTAGATTGTTGTGTTGACTTTTTGGTTTCATGTTAGAGTGATAATTGGTTGCAAGTAGCTGTGACTCACCATCGATATATGAGTAAGGGGTCAAATGCTCCCTGCTCCTTTCCATAATGCACTACAACAACTGCCTTAAGTGTACATGTTTGGTTTTATAATAATAGCCATGAGAAAAAAACTATAAATAAAACGTGCTTTAGTTTTAAATGGTGCATTCAAAAACACAGAGAAGAATACATTGTTTTGTTTTTTTAAAGCAAGGAGCAAAAAATAACACAGTGCAACATGGATTTACAGAATTAAAAAGATAAATATATGCACAGAAGCTACAGTCCCACGCTCGGCTACACACACACACACACACACACACACACACACACACACACACACACACACACACACACACACACACACACACACACACACACACACACACACACACACACACACAAACACCTGTAGGGAGGATGCATATGTTTG
>NW_011356146.1:1741-5095 GCF_000735185.1 Notothenia coriiceps
GGTGTTGGACAGCACCAGCGCCTGCAGGAGGTCCAGGATGGAGGAGAGCGCTGCCCCCTGCAGGAGAGGAGAGAGAACCAGCCTGAAGACGCAGGGCAGCACCGAGAGGCTGATCGTACTGAGAGAGGAGGGGCAGGACCGAGCCATGACGCTGAGCAGGGAGACGGAGACCTAAACATCAGCAGGAGAGGACTCTTTAAAGTAGAGTGTGTGTGTGTGAGTGTGTGTGTGTGTGTGTGTGTGTGTGTGTGTGTGTGTGTGTGTGTGTGTGTGTGTGTGTGTGTACCTGTGATACGTGAATGTCGCTCTCGTCCACCAGACCCGGCAGCTCGCTCAGGACCGGTTCCAGCGCGGCAGGTTTGATGTTTGCAGCCTGATGCGTGATGATCGAGGTGAGACAGGCCAGCGTCCCGAGCTTCAGAACTCGCTCGTTCTTTCGGAGGAAAGATCCCAAAACTGAGAGCGTCTCCGGCAGGATGGAGGACAGGTCGATCTGAGAGAGCAGGAAGAAATGTTTACAGTGAAGCCTCTACTGCAGAAAAGATATTCACACACAGTGAAGGAAAGTTGTAAATAACATTTTCAAATTTCAGATGTATATTCTTCAGAATATTTGGGGGGAATTTTTTCACATATTCGTGGGAAAAAACTGAGACATTTTCTGGGAATTATTCTCTTCTTTTTTTTGTGACATTTTATTGCTGTTCAAACTTTGCTAATTGTAAATACATCTACAGCAATACAGGCTATGATATGAGAACATCATGTGTTTAGCTTTGTCATGTGAAAACCACGTATCAGTGAAGTTAACTTTTCATTGGTTTCTCAGAAATACAGCCGGTTTCAGCTCTGTGACGATGCCTTTTCCAGCTAATCCAAGAGGCTTTTAAATACTTTATTTAGCTTAAGTAGGAGGACATTTGTATAAAGGAACACTTCTTTCTTTAGTTTATCACAAACTTTCAAAATAATCTGGAGATGAATGGTTTTCACTGGACAGGAAGAGGAGGAAAACTGAAATCTGTATGATATTAAACTGAAACATTGAGTGGAGTAGAAAGTAAATAAACGTAATTATATGAAAGAAAATGTCATTTATAAGTAAATATCATTTATGAGATAAAACATGGTGTCCCACTGCACCTTTAAGGGGGAGGCGGAGATGAGGGTGAGGGTCCGGACGGCGGTCAGTCTCGTGATCTCGTTCTTCAACCTCTCCAGGAAGATGGCTAGAACACCTTGAAGCTCCGCCCCCAGGTGGTCGCCCAGGTGACACACCATGTGACCCATACAGGAAATAGCCCTCTCTTTCACTTCCTGGTCGATGTCTGTGGCCTTCAGCCTCTTCAGGGTCACGGAAAACACCTCGGAGGAATAGCAAAAATTAGATTATTTTTGTATAGATTACCAGGTGGGTTGTTGAGGAACTCTGAAGCTGGGCTGATTTTCTTTTTTCTTCGAAATTCTGGATACTTTTATATGTTGGCAAAGAACCACCAGTCGATTATGTCCAACTTTCCGTTTCATTAAAGTTAATGCAAAAATCGCTGCATCAAAAACATCAGAATAACTTCTCAAAAGAAAGTCACAAAAAGAAGTCTGAAAGATGGAGCTACAGATTGCTATAAGATGCAGACAATGTGGTGTCTTTAAAGATTTATATCACAGAAATCGCAAGACTTCAGTTTTCAACATTTAAAATACCTCTCTTAAAGCTCATTATAACAGATATTTATTTATCAGCTACAAAGGCAACAGACCCAGGAACAGCTCGAACTGCAGGCAGCCGAGAGTCAGATTGATTATTGCTCATCTCTACTGTGGTGAATTGTCGGAAACATAACAATACATTTTGCATTTAGTTATCCAATATTTATAAAAGATTTTACAACATTGTAGCTCCAAATAAAGCAGCATGTTGCAGTGCTTTTGGTCTTTGTTCTCCTCTTTCAACCAAGAAGCCCTGTACCGCCCGCACCTCTGGAAAAATGCTTGATAATTCAGTCGTAGATACAACATCACACATCTCCTCACATCACTAGAGCACAGAGAAGTCTTCAGGCTACCGTTTGTTACTCACAAGGCCCTACATGGCTGTGCCCCTTCATGCACCTCAGCCCTCTCACATCCCACTCAGATCAGTCGACCACGGGCTCTTATTTATACCCTGCTCCGTCTGTAAACCCCTCCTCACCTCTCTGACGAAGGGTTTGGGGTCGAATCCCCCCCCTGCTGAGGGTCCTTGAGGCCTCATCACTCTCACCAGCTGCAGGACCACCAGCAGAGCCTCTGAGGTGATCTTATAGAAGGAGTCCTCCACACAGGAGACCACCGGGGGGAGCAGCACCTGCAGGGGGACGAGCACATCTAATCAAATCTAATCAATTCAAATCAAACTTTATTTGTATCGCCCAAGATCACAAAACCAAGTGTGTCTCAGTGGGCTTTACAAAAACAAACAACAACATTGTAAATGATGGAGTTAGAGCAAACTGAGAAGACAAGAGAGTGTGTGGAGTACAAATAGAAATAACACAAAATAAAATAAGATACTCAAAAGACAATACAAAGACTCATTGGTAGCTGAACGCTCTGACTCCTGATCTTGCTTTGCGGACTCCGGGCACCAGACCGTGAGCGCATCAGGAGGTGGAAACGAGATGAATTAGGACAGGCGTTCCCAAACTTTGCCGTGCCAGGGACCCCCATATAGCATTATCCTCTGGCGGGGACCCCCCTGTTGCAATTATTATTATTTTTAAATGATGTGTACAAGTGCCCCCCGATGGAGCATGCAGTGCGTTGCCACTACATTTGGGGCCTTCTGCCTGATCGAAGCTGTCACTCCGCTTTCTTTGCCTGTCATAGCCCCACTGCCCCATCTGAACACACACCCACACAACGAGACCAGTCAAGTCCGTTTGAGATGATGTACTCATCTAAAACTATGTCTCTTCATGTGGTCCTACCTTCCAGTGCTTTGCAAAATAATGTTTCCTCACCAAAGTTGTCTTCTGAAATAAATCTGATGTATGCAAACAATTCTGCGACATTTGCTACATCCGTGCTCTCATCCAGCTGCAGAGCGAAACATTCACTAGCTCTCACTTGCTCCAAAAGCTGAGCAGATACTCAGTTTCACTCTCAGTAGCGGCAGCTCGATTCTGATTGGCTTGAAGGGCGGTCGTGTGATTCAAAAACAGAAAATATGAAAAGATTGGCATCAAAGGACACATAGATTAATAAATATGCAGTTATTAATAACATCTAAAAAAATGTTTAAAAAAATTAAATACATTTTTTTTTTTAAATCCCGTTTCCCTCAAACTTTGCGTGACCCCCCTGGCGCCCCCC
>NW_011356147.1:0-2587 GCF_000735185.1 Notothenia coriiceps
CAAATACACATGAACAGAGACAACATTATATTCATCCACCTGGAAGATTACTTACACAATGTATGTTTCCAGGTGGGCCAAGCAGTTGTGGACGGAGCCTGTAAGTCCAAGTGTGTGTGCCAGGCCTCTGGGGTGGTGAACTGTGAGAAGCTGACCTGTGCCAGTGGAGAGGTTTGTGGTGTAAGAGATGGCGTCAGGGGCTGCCACGTCAAACGGGGCCACTGCAGCATCAGCCAAGTTGGCCTCCTTACCTCCTTTGATGGCATGTCTGGAGCGATAGGAGCTCAAGGGGTATTTGTAGTGGCGTCTCTGTGTGACGAGACCAACGAGATGTGGTTATGGACGCCAGGGTCTGCAGCACTGTCGACACCTTGTATGTTTTCTTTAAGGAAACGGCTGTCACAGTTAACAGCCAACATGTGACCTGGGTGAGAAGAGCATGAAGGATAATAGTTCAATGTTTCACCAGAAAAATTGTTTTGGTGTAGAAACCTTTTTTTAATCTCACTTTGTTTTTTCCCGTCATCCAGGTAAATGGCAGGAAAGTGTGTCTTCCCAGCAAAGTGACGAGTGACATATCTGTCCACATCTCAGAGAAGACTGTGATCATTGAGAAGGCATCTGCTGTACGGCTCACTTTCAAAGGAGGTCAGTCATTATTGACAGTAGCCTGTCTGGTAAAATGTGCGGCGCCTGTGGCAACCACAACAACAACAACAACTCCAAAGATGATATGAGAACTGCAGATGGGAAAATCACCACTGATGTGTCTGTTGTTGTTGGCTCCTGGAGCGCCAGGGAACTTTCTAGATGGTGAGTATTTGAAAGGCATACTGTAACATTTCCTCTGTGTAAATATAATGGGCAAAGATACATTGCTGCATTTACTCCTAGGATAATGATCTTCTTCACTCCATGCTCTCATGGCATTGTTGAGAAATACCATTTTCTAAAGTGTTGCTTGTAATCTCTGTTGTGCCCGGGTGAACCTGACTTTATTTTCTCTGGTGCCGTTCCGCTGCAATTGTTTTCTGTTTCATTTCAGTGGTCCGTAGAGAGGTTGGTTCTGCGGTGGTAGAAAGCATCTGGTATACAGGTAAAAACTGATGTTATTTCCTCTCAAAACGATGAACTGATGTTTCCTCATGAAGGAAACAGCTATAACCCTGTGGCTTACATCCATGCTTTCTACCCCACATTGAACAGGATGCTATTGTTCACTTAGGTTTAGAACATTTTTGCGCAATCCTGACATCAAGCATCTAGTGACATCTAGCGGATGAGAAAATAATAGCATCTATTTTCCATGGAACAACTATCTTGTTAAACTGTCCTTACTGGAACAACCAATAAATACATTTTCATTACACTGAGTTTTGTATACTTGTCTCAATTCAAAATACTAGACTATGTTTTGGGAAAATGAAAGACTGATAACCACCTGGTTTCATGGTGTGTGTGACTGACAGGGCCTGCTTGCTACTCTGCTATGTGTTTGTTACTCGAGGAGAATCTGGCGGCTTGGTGTGGGAGAGACCTTGGGGAGTCAGTTTTCATATAGCTGAGAGAACGTGATCTCACGGACAGCCTGCAATGGCCGTGAAAGAGCACTAGCCTCCCTAAAGGCTGTTACTCCACGGTGCAACAAGCTCTCTGCTTGATTCAGCTTGTGTCTGTTATATTTGGCCGTGGGGGGGAATGAGCATGATCAACAGTTCATTTAAAAATCATGTTTTACTATCTGTGCTGGCACCAATCCACATGGGAGTAATCTGCTCTGCTAAGTAGCTCCTCGTGCTGTGTACCTCAACACTGGGGTCCCGTCCAGTGTAGTATGCCTAAGCAGTGCGTGGGAAAAGTATTCAGATACTTTACTTTAGTAAAAGTACTAATACCACACTGTCATTTCAAGTAAAATAACTGCATCGAGAATAGTAAGTAAAAGTATTCAAGTAAATGTACTTAAAGTATTGGGTGTATAAATAGGACTACTCATTGCAGAATTGTTTTTTTTTAAATATATTGAAATGTTTTTTTTAAATTAAGCAAAAGCAGCAAATACACATTTTAAGAAGCCGGAATTGTGAAAAAAACCACTTATCAAAATGGCTGCCAATTAATTTACTGTTGACCCACTCATGGCTTTAGTTATACTTAAATACATTTTTGGGTGTAGTTGAATGAATAACAAATTATATATTTTTTAATAAGTAACTCGTATGTAATTAAGTAGAGAACTTGAATACGTAAAGTATGAGAACTTGAGTATAAGTATACTTACACTTGCTTTCCGTCACTGGTAGTAATTCAATGCTGCATTGATTTGGAGTTATGGAAGATAACCGAAAAAATCGAGACTTTTTTATAGAAAGATATTCATTTAAAATGTAAGAAGCACTGAAATCAATTGGAAGTCAATGGATTACTTGAAAAAGAAAATGAAAAAATGCAGACAATCTGAGAAATGCCGTTTAAAGCCATCCCATCTTGTAGCCGCTCAGCATTAAGAAATAAAGCAGGCGGATATCCAGTTTCAACAATAACCACTTTATTATCTTTTGTCATTATTGTGTCTGTCATTTAAAGA
>NW_011356148.1:0-4127 GCF_000735185.1 Notothenia coriiceps
GAGTGAACGTGTGGAGACTACACACGATAGAGAAACACAAGATGAAAAAATCTAATCCATCTCATTTTACCAACGAACATTTCTACTAAAGACCGGGGCAAAAAAGTGGGGGGGAAACTATTCTGCACCCCGTGCAACTGTGTGTTGGAGCATAAGAGAAAATCGACGGGGACGACCCACTTTGATTCATGCAAACATTCGAAAATGCTTTCTGCTGCTGCGGACAAGAAAGCCAAACAACTCACGTTCAGCGAGGCATCAACCTCCAAAACCCTTTCGAGGGCTACAAGAAACGAAGTGAGTAGCCTACAAGATTGAAGCTGGTCAGATAACGAACGAGTAAATGAAAACAGAATGAGGCGGAGAAGTGTGTGTGTGTGTGGGGGGGGGGTGGGGTGGTGTGTGTTTGAGATTAAAAAGCCCAATTGCTTTTACAATAAATAAACATTGAATGTGTTTAATTGAATAGTAAAGGGGTTTAACGTTAGTGGCAGTTTGTGTGTGAGAGAGAATAAATAAGACAGCCCAATATTTCAAAAAATTGTTATTCTTTTTTCCCGCATATTTAGCATATTTCGCAACTTTCCGCATATTTCGCAACTTCCCGCAATTTCACCGCATAAAATCACATAAAAACCCAGCATGTTTGATCGCATAATCAAGGAATTTAGCCCGCATAATAAAGGATTTTTGCCTGCGTTTTTCTGGAGGGTCTAGATAATTGCGAGAGGACACATGAACAGGAATGGAGAAAAATACACATGATTATAGCAGGAGCGGCTAGAGAACCAAAGAGAATTGAATAAAACAAAAGAAAACACCAGCGATACTTAGCTCAATCAAAGTAGGATTTGCCTCCTCTTTGCCTCCCTCGTGACTCCAACAGCACTCTAATGTCTTTGTCAGTCTTTGCCTGGCTGACGCTCCAGGAAAGAGCTACCTAAGATGGACACCTGATTGCTCAGTTCTCACAGCTGTGGGGGCACGCCCCTCTAATTAGTTAAGTTTTCTGCTGATGGGCGACAGCAGAGTGTTCCTGCCTATTGTAATGCAGGGTTAAGGCGCGTGACCCACTGAGACCTGTGTTACAGGTTGAGTTGAGCAGATCTGAGATTTAAAATCTCTCAGAAATCGCCGTTTTAGCTACAATAACTACAGAACAATTATACACACACACACACACACACACACACACACACACACACACACACACACACACACACACACACACACACACACACACACACCTCCACAGCACCTCTTTGACAGACACATCTCCCTCTCCACCCTTCCTTGAAAACCAAATGTGAGCCAAATATTGTGATAACATCCTGTTACAGTCACACAGCAGTCCATTGTAAATAACAACAATGGGGGTGGGGGTGGAGGCAGTAAACAGCATGAGCATGGAGTTATCAGTGTATTCAGGTTATATAATGAGTGTGTGGTTAACCAGCGCTGAGACCTTGTTATTTGGTTAGCCAACACGCTGATGACAGATATGACATGTGAAGGAATTGCATCAGACTCAGGACTAGTAGATTGGTTGTACTGACATTTGTTGAGCTAACTGATTGGTTGCTCATCAGAGCATGTCTTTTAGAGATGTATTGTAAAGATCAAGAATATCCCAAAACAGTCTTGTGACAGCCCCATCTAGTGTCCTTGGGATTGGTGACTATTTTCCATCTGAAACAACGTTTTTTTTAAACTTCAAAAGCCATGATGACCCAAGTCCACTAACCTTTCAAGATCCCATCCCCATACCACTTTGGGATGTGTGCTTCCAAGAAGAAAAGGGACCATGTAAGACACATTATTGGGGTTAAAGTTGTACCATGGCAGAGCCTCTACAGTGACTCTCTCCAAACTGTGCAAATGGAAATGCCACTTGGCTGTGTGGAGCTGAGCTGGGCGCTGGCACTGGAGGAGAGCCTTCAGACTGCATGGCAGTGCCAGTCCCTCACAATGTGGCCCTTTGTGTTGCATCTCCAATGTTTCAGTCTGCATGTGTCAACCGGACATGAGGAAAACCAATCAAAGCTGATCTTTGTGAATTCTTTTAAAATGCCACAAGAAAAGCAACGTTCAAAGGTGGTTACATTAAACATACATAAAAGTGATGCAGTGTATCTATAACAGTCTGTTGAATAAAAATGTCCTATAGTAAGCTACAGTATTGAGCAGATTGAGCAGATGCTCACTGACGCAGGAGGACTCTCAGCTCTGAGGTTACTCAGGTTACTGAGAGGGTCTACTCTGTCACCTGCACATGTCCCCACATGTGTTCCTGACCCTGCACCCCCACTGTTCATCAGCACGAGTCAATGAAGCAGAAGAAATGCATCCATGACTATCTGCAGTTTGCATGAAACAGTTCTCCCTGTGCCACTGGCTCTGTCCCTCTGTCGTCACACCACAGTGAGGACAACACATGTTGATGTATGTAGATTCTGATCCAATCAGGTTGTCTTCCTTTACAGCCTGTACACAATGTGGCTTTGCACAGATTCTGCAGTGATGTCAGCTGTGTAGCCGTGGCTCTGCCATGATGTGTTATCTCAGGATGTGTCAACGCGTATACATCAGTGTTTATGTAAACTACATTTTGTTTATGCAACTCCAGCCACTGTGAGATTTTTAGAAACTACATTTGTTGTGTTGCTGTTGGTGCTGTGAAATGTAAATGCACATTAAATGTAATTGTACAGTTAATATTCCACTGGTAAAGAATAGAGGTGTCCCAATGTACTACTAAGGCTACTCCAACAGACCCGATATATCGTGTGTCAGGGTGTGTGTGTGTTCCACTTTGAAAGCCCTTAATTGATTTTAGGTTTTCATCTGGAAAGAGATGTGGACTAGAGCTACATTTGCAGCTGGTACACCCAACATAGTTATACAAAAGAATGAATGAGGTTCTTCCCATAAACGCTGTCTACTGCACTCATCTCATTGGAGTCCAGTTGGCTGCTTTATTAATAATAATTACTTTTTAAAATCAAATCAAACATTTTGATTAAAAAGTTGATATGTGTTTATATTAAATGAACATGCACCTCCAGTTAAAGCAACAGGACAATTACACATCAGCATGGAGGGGCCGCAGTGTGTGATGGTGTGTGTGTGTCCAGCCTTATCTCCTGTGAACCTGTCTTGTTTCAGTCTCTTGCTCTGCCATGTGTTGAAGCCTACTGCCCCCCTCCTCGTTGTCCCATCATTAGCCAAACGTGAGCTTCCCTCCTGCCTGCCTACTTCAGATGTGTACAGCTGCATCTTATGTGAGTTGTAAACACATTTTATTTCCATGTCCTGTTGCTGTACTGTTGCTTTTGCATTTGGGTCCCCCCCCCCCAAAACCTCCCTGCCTCCCAGAACAGGCTGTCCTCAGTGCGGGGGTCAAACCCCCCGACCCTGCTTGCCAGACAGAGCCTGTCTCAATAAACATGTTTGTTACAGTGTGTGCTGTTTGCTGGGTTATGATCATTCAGACATTCATTAAAGCACACAAACATTAAAATCCTCATGGGACAGAAGCTTTAAAATCTAACATGGGCATGTTAGCCATGAATGTAATCTGGAATCCTCCTCTCATGTGTTACGGCTTCTACACACGGCGGCGTGCGTTGTCGCTTGCCGGCGGTGGGGGCTGAAACTCGACCAACAACCAATCACATGAATCTCCCGCCCCAGACACACAAGCACGCGGTTTGATTGGCTAGCTTGCACTGGCATATGATTTGATTGGCTGACGCCTCTGTCGAGGTGGCAAAAGTAGAACATTGCTCTACTTTTGCAGCGAGCACCGCGAGAGAAGCTACGCTTTGCTCCCACAATGCAGTTCGGCGAATCGTGACGTCACCCCATTGAAAGTGAATGGGCAAAAGCGTTGAAGCGGCAAAGCACGCCGCCGTTACGGCCCGTCCACACAGCAGCGTTAAAAAAATCTTCCACCGCTTCTGCCCATTCACTTTGAATGGGGTGACGTCACTTTGCCTCACTTTTCGCCGAACTGCATTGTGGGGAAGCAAAGCGGAGAGTTCCAGGCATCTCAGGATTCAAAAGTTGAGCAATGTTCAACTTTTGAAACTGAGGTGGAAGCATCAGCCAATCAAATCCCGTTTATG
>NW_011356149.1:0-1722 GCF_000735185.1 Notothenia coriiceps
CTCCTGATACAGAGCTGCATGCTTTAACTTAAAAACCAGAACATGGCATAGACATCGGAGATTTGATGTTCTCAGATTAAACAATTACAAACTAAATCAAGGAAATCTCTACCTCAATTTGTTCTGAATAATTTGTACAATTTTGTGGCTAAATGTTTGTTTGTACTTGTTCATATGTGTTGGCTAGAATCAACATTGACATATTTTTTGTTTCAACGATGGCAAAGTACCGTATCACGTTTATGTTCACTGTGGGTCAAAATTAAGTTACATGACATGTGTTCAACAACATCTACCATCACTGACAGCCTGGCACGGTTCTCAAGTGTGTCCAGCAGAGGGGGATAGATGTTAGATATTAAATCACAAATCCACTGTCCCATCCAGTCTGAGTACTGTAGTTTGGAGAACTTCCTTCATATTATGTACATTATCATCAGAGCTCTCCATTTCAGTGTGTTGGTTTATTTTGAATAAGGGTGCATGATAACCAAACATGTTACTGGCCGGTTTGTTTTCACTGTGAGGGAAAAAAGAAGAAGCCTAAAGACCTAAACTAAAGAAGAAACCAACACACATCTTGCGCTTTGCATTATTTTGACGTACCACAGAATGCATGATACAACAAGGATGATGTCACAGCATCATTTACATTTCCCAGGAGATTGGGATAGTGTTGGTATGTACAAAATAATAATATAAAAATATATATATGTCTGCATCGACTGCATCTCGCTGTCATCTGGCATTAATCTATATGCAATACAAAATACTAAATTATTATTGTTCTCATTATTGTTATGAACAACTGATGCACCTCAACTTAGTTTCCCATAATTCAAATAAGTAATTATTAATAATAATGGGGGAAAAAAGTGAAACATTGCTTTATAATTTAATACAAATGCAACATTTATCTGTTATGTGAACAAAGTGGAAATTAATTAACTTTAAGGTAAATACACAAAGTTGATACTACTATAGTTATTTTACATTTAATATTCTTTCATTTCCTCTCCTCTTTATCTGGTTGTCGAACTTTGATATCATACTTTTAAATATCACTGAGCATCTATAAAACCATCATCTACCAAATTGTGTGCTAAAAATAAAACTGAAGTATACAATACAAATTCAAACAAATGCACTTGTATCCGACAGGCCTACAAATGATCAAGGGACACTTTCCAATAACGTACTTTTCTTTGCAAATTTAACACGGACCAACCGCTGGGAGAAAAAAGGGACAAGGTGTGCAAGCTGAAAGATTTAAGACTGTGTGACAAACGTGATAAATGCAGCAGGCACTGACACGGCTACGGAAAAAAACAAAGGATACCTTTGTCTTGTCACAATAATCCTAATCTGTTTGAAGATATGGGCCACATTACCAGAGAGAAAGTAAGAACAACAAAAACATACAGGAGTGGAAGCAGATTTGTGTTCAGCAGTGATAAATGTTGCTACATCAGAAACCACGCTCTGTATGATGTTTCTTTCTAATGGCCTGATTGCTCAATTAATTCTGCGGCCCGTTCTTTGCCAGCCCCCTTTAATGTGGAAACGGCTATATTTTCTCCCAGCTTAGTATAGATACAGGCTGACAGTCTGCACTGCTCAAGGTATTTGGGAGGTATAATTCATTCATAATGCCACAATGTGCCCCATCTATCATCTCAGCTTTTCCGTCCGCTAACTTGCCGCTTGCTCCCTCCTCTCATT
>NW_011356150.1:0-3670 GCF_000735185.1 Notothenia coriiceps
GTACGGTATGACTAGGCCTCGTTAGGCCTTGGTAGGCCAGGCTCACTTCATGCTGCGTTTCCATTACAGTTCAGTAGCTGGGGCAGTAACTATAGTAACGCAGTGTAGGCGGAGCCATGACGTCATCTTCAATGAGAACCACAGAACCAACATCAGCCGTTAGCTGTTAGCCCTCAGAGCTCACAGCTCCTCATATCTGTTCAGAAACTAGACAGAAGTGAAACAAGTACAAACCACAGACTGTCTGTGTCATGGAGAATACAGAGCCGGCTCTTTCGGCTCCCAAACGGCTCTTCATGTTACCACAGAGCCTCAGTTTTGCCGCTGCGAGGCTCCGGTGCTCGCAGTTCACGCGCGTGCTCCACTAGCAACCCCCGTCAAGGCTCGCCGGCAGTACACTTTCCGTCACAGGAACGCGCTTTGCTGGCGGCGAAAATAATCCCACCAAACTCCTTTGCCCCTCCAACAGAGGGATGTCCTTGTCCTTTTTCCTTTTCGTCATTTCAAGCGATAAAAACTTGATCTTCTCTCGAATTATTATTCTTTTTGGACGCCCTCGGCTCGAGTTCAGGGCGTTCCGAGCTGAATAAGGGCGGCAAATGACGGCAAGACGCCCCCCTGGCGGAAACGCTGCTAACATGTATATTTTTCTTGTTTATTTCTAGTCTTTTCATTTGTATTGTAAAATGCCTTGTTTTGTTATGCAGCTGCAACACAAACATTAAGTACTTCTTATCTTATCATATAACAATAAAACCTTTGAATCTTTAATAAACGCTAATCTATAAAGTATAATTATGCGCCCCTTTTTTTACAAGTTGAAATGGAAGATCTTAGACTTTTTTTATGCACACAAGTCTTATTTCTCAATTCTTGGGACACCGGTTTGTAAAAAGCTGTTATTTAGCATTTCAAGATGTTGATCAAACAGTATGATTAACAGGTTTGCACTCGGCCCACAAAAGCCTCAAAGGCATGCATTTCAGTTCAAACTTCATATTGAGGTTTACCTACAGATTTAATTAAATGTACTGTATTGTACGAAGTGTTCTTTACGTTACTAGTTTCCACTAAATCTGCTTGTTTTTTATGTTATACTTGATGGATTGGAGGATTCAAATGTATATAATGCAACCCATTTTCTTTAATAAAAACAATCGAACAAATAGGTTAGGATGTTTTCTCAAACCCGTTTTTATATCGTCTTCAAATTAAATCCCTATATTGTTTTTTTTTGTTCCTCATAGACGATCCATTCAAAGATGATCCGTTTGGAAAGACAGAAGTTCCAGGTGAGTCATCGAAGTTAAACCTGTATATTTAAAAGTGATAAATAGGCAAACTAATCTCCTTCATGTCTGGGAAATCCTCAAAAAGGAAATGCATGATCTACCCTTTCAAACGTTCTGTTTCTGTTGCTTCTTCTCTTAAACCAGATCCATTTGGAGAAGATCCGTTTAAAGGATCCGATCCGTTTGCAGCGGACTCTTTCTGCCAGGCCTCCAGCGCCCCCTTCTCCTCAGAAGACCCTTTCTCTGCCTCAGCGGACCCCTTCGGTACGACCACTGGAGTCCCAGAACCCGACCTGTTTGCATCCAAACCCTCTGACTCGGCTCCAGCAGCTGATCCAGATCCTTTCAGCTCCAAACCTCCCAACACAGCTTCAACTGACCCGTTCAGATCCACGGGGAACAATAGGGGCGACTCCGACCCGTTTGGAGGCAAAGTGAACGCCATCGTGGAGACGGATCCGTTTGGTTCTCAGGACGGAGGGACGGATCCGTTCAGCTACGCTCTCCCCTCCTCTGACCTCGCCCTGGTGAGTGTGGCTGTTTTAGGGGAACTATTGTGCCTTGTTTGTTTTTTTCACAATATGTTTATTGGTATTTTCTTATTGAACAACAACCAAAAACCATGTACATCACAGACATACGCATACTCACACCATCAACTTGCACCAGTATTAAAAGCTTAGGCCTACAAATAAAGTAAAACAATGTAATTTCACAGTTTCCTTTCAGAGGCAGTCCCTCATAATGTGCATAAACGGCTCCCAGAGCTGAAGAAAGTCCTTCCGCTTGCCCTTAGCGATGTATGTTACATTACATTGCATTTAGCTGAAGCTTTTATCCAAAGCGACTTACAATAAGTGCGTTCGACCGACAAAATGTCAGTCTTCCTACACCAACACTACCAGAAAGTTCCTTCAACCAACTACTACTACTACTACTACTACTACTACTACTACTACTACTACTACTACTACTACTACTACTACTACTACTACTACAAGCTACTACTATTAATATGGCTCGGAAGCACTACTTAGACACCACGGGCCAACATAACGTACTTTCCTCTTGCCCGCTCGGGCCACTAAAAATATTGCTTTGAATAGCAATTTAGTTAAATTGTTTCGTTTATCAACGCTACAACATAGCGTTTTTTGAGTCGGTTGTCGTTGTTGGGTGAAAAGCAAACAGCTGTTTGCTGCGGAGCGCAGCGCGAGCAGGCTCCCGTGAGCGAGAGCGCGCTCCTTCACTACAGACTATCGCGCCACCTTTGCCAAAATGTTTTTAATACCAGCGGTAACCGGCCAAGCGCCGGGCAAAAAACTATCTTTAAATAAAAGAAAGTCACCGGAGGAGTTAAAGGAGAGTGACAGGGAGCATGAGAAGAAGAGGGAGAGAACGTTTCAGCCAGCTTGATCGATGGAGTTGGCTTCTAGTGGTGCAGTGACGCGTCCTAAAACCCTTTTATAATCTATCGATTAGATTTATGATTCGAAAATTATAAAAGTAGGGTAGACATGTGGAGATTATCCGGCTGAACAAAACGTGCATTTATCAAACAGGTTTGTTTTCCACAGACCTTATTTCCAGCTATTTTCCAAAACCCTGTGGAGAAATCCCATTGCTTTTTGTCGAGGGAACCAGCAGTTTATACTTCCTGGTTTAGGACGCGTCACTGCACCTCTCAATATGATGCCAATATAAACAAGGTCTTCTGTCGGCTCTATACATCAATGCCGACCTATGCTGACAAGTAAGTGAAGAGTAGAAAATATAAAAGGTATTGGCTATAGGGAAATGTCCCAGCAGTTTAGGAGAATGAAGGTTCTAATCTATTACATAGCCATTACATTTCTAACTCCTAATGACAGGAAGGCAGAAAGTGCATTATACAAATAATAATACTCATAATAATAGCAGACATTCTTTAACAATGACCACAATATCATTATTTTAATAAACCAAATATGAACAATTGAGGAAAATGAGGAAGACCTGATGATTCAAATGTTGTAGTACAAGTAGTAATGTAGTTAGTGCATAAATTACTATTGCAACAAATGTGTTAATTTTCTTCATTATCAAGTCGATTTACTACCACAACTACTACTGCTGCTATTACTACTACTACCAATCCGTACTTTTCCAACATAAAGCGATAGCCCTCCTGGCTTGAAAAAGGCCAAAATCCAGAAGCTTGGTCCGTTTGGAAGTCTGTTTGAAATCCTTTGGATATGTTCCAAGTACACAAATGTTGACGTTCAAAAGGACCTTAATGTTAAACATACTCTGACAGACACCTAATAACATCCTTCCAGAATATTAGGCAGACATATGATGAAAGTTTGACAGGAGTTATACTATTGTGCATTGTTATT
>NW_011356151.1:0-6219 GCF_000735185.1 Notothenia coriiceps
TCAACCTTGACTTTACATCAGAAAGAACAAACATTAAAGAAGTGACTAACTGCATCAATTAGGGTTAAAAAACGTGTATTCAGCTAAAACATATACATGGCTGCAGTTATTATCCAGTGGAAAGTCCTTACCTACTGGCCTAGTTAAATCCTTTGTGCCTGCTGTAGCCATCAGGCTGCACAACAAGGGGTCAACAATGTTACTGGACATAACTACACACTGTTTCCATACATCCATGCCAATATATGTAATATTAATGACCCAATATGTGTTCATTTTAATTTTCATTCATTTCTTACTTCATAGTTTATATGTCCCAATGTGTAACTAGCTATATATGCTCATTTTTATTTTTATGTTGTATTCATTTGTTATTTCATAGTTTTTCATCATTTGTATTTGTATCTTTGATTTTATTAATCTGTGTGAATCTGTGCTGTCCTGTTTTTCATTCTTACCCTGTTGCTGTTTGAACTACTGAATTTCCCCACAGGGATTAATAAAGGTCCATCTTATCTTAAATCAAAGTGGTTACTTTTTTTTAGCTTGGCAGTGTAGTTTTACACACCGTCTTATTTGACTTTCTCAGGACTTAAAACTGTTTTTGGGGGGCAGACCCCCACACAGAAAAATAAATATACACACATACAAGGTCATAATTGTAACAGTTTTTGTATTATCATCCATTCCGTGAGCAGAGCATCAAGTTGGTGTGCTGAATGCGGCGATTACCATCTTGTTCAGAAAAACACCTCACAAATGTATTAAGATCCAAAGCTTTAGTGCGTTTTGATTCAATGCTGAGTACAGACACAGACTTGACAGTCTCTTCTCTGTCATTGTAGAACGTAAATACCTCATTCCTTGGGTTGGTTTATCTATTTGGGATTCACCTTGAACTTTCCTCATGTAAGAGTTTGCAGGTTTTTCCTGAGTCAATGCGGGTTTTCCCACCACAAATAGTTGAGAATAAATGGCTTTTTTTTTGTGACAGGTCAAATGTAAGATAACCACAAGAGGGCTCCATATTCTTTATAAAACATTTTCTAATTACTGTACAATGCATGCATCTGTGCATTTTCTACCCATACCGTGCAGTTGATACAAATAAAACAAACGTATTTACACATCATAAACATGGGGCCAATTTCAGCCTTACATCTCTTTGACACAAGGGGAATCTGTAAATAGCTTTCATTTAAAAATTATGAATTTCAATTGGTTTGTGAAGTGTTTCTGTGTCTTAGCACAGTACTTAAGTGGGTTGAAGTATTTGACCTTAATTCACCCTTCAGACAAAAGTTTGCTTTTGTTAATCCTGAGTCTGCATGTGCTTTACATTGAGAGGATGAAACATTTACATTGATCCGTGGATGTGACCGACAAAGCCTGCAGGAGAAGTTTCTAGTTTAAATCCAAGACATAAAAAAACACCGCCATGGGATCACTTTGAATTTTTTTATTTTAAACTTTGATTATATGAAAATGTATGTTGGACAAATGCAGGGTTTGTTTGGTGAGAGCCCAAAACAATGACAAGAGAAAAAACAATATGCCAATTAATGGAAGAACTTGATTGATCATGTATAAAATGTTCTTACTGACAAACGTTTTGCAGATAATAACACATTAAGCACAGGATAATTGTATAACTGTACATTTTACATTCAAACAAATAAAAAATAGTTCAAAAGAATAAATCCCTGCTTTCTCCGCGTCATACAGTATTATGATATATTGCTGAATTATTATGGCTGATGCTTTGAGTTGGATCTATATTTTCACAGTGAACAAACAATGTATTTGTGAAATAGTGGAGTTAAAAATACAGAGTTTCTCTGTATTAGAAGTATAAAACAGCACGAATACTGGAGCAAAGTACATCTAAACAAAGTATTGACGTTTTCTTCTCAATATTCTGAGCTGCTGTCATGCAAAATGAGTGGAAATCTGTTTACTTGGAATCCCATTCCCTTTGTTTACAGCCAATAACAGCCCATCATCTTGGAGATAAATGACTTCCCATTAGTCAAATGTTTATGACTATCTTCAACGAGCTCCTTATCAATTGGCTACTTATTTACAGATAACAGATTCAAATTCAAAATGCCCCTTGTAGCCCCACTTGTGAACTCCTTGTGGGTGGCACTAATCTGGGTGGCACCAATCTGTAAGAAGCCTTGTGATTGGATACTGGACACGTCACTCAAAATATAGTCTGCTCTCATTGGTCCTAAGCCAAAAACATGTATCCTAGAAGCCACGCCCTCTTTCATGCAGCACCCGTCGGAAGTTGCTGTGTGAAGTGGAGTTAAAAACGGGATTTTGAGGCAGTTTTTAAACTCTTCGACATTCCTTTGGACATTTTTTATATTCTGTTGCAGACACAAAAGAACGGTAAGTCGTGGGTTTGAAAGGAATTACATATTGCTCACTTAAATGCAAGAAAAAAGGGGAGGTCCGAAGTCAGCTAGCTAGCTAGTTAGCATTTGTAATTATTAGCCATCACGTTTTAACTATCATTTAAAATCAACAACATTACAGTCTCTTACAATACATCGTGACATTTTGTTAAGCTTATTTTATTAAGATGTCTGTTTTGTTAGTTGTTGTCAACTATGAAGTTACCTGTACCTTTTTATATCGTGGCATCGTCTAGCTAGCATCTTTGGCTTTATTTTAATTTTATAGTAAATTATAAGTGATTGATAATTATATTTTGTACTGGCACGATCACCGAAGTTTTATGTATAATTATTTAGCGAAATGTCCGATTAAGAAAGCCAAGCGACAGTGAAATGTGCACCGATAGTATCTCGTCGCTATCTGAATAAATACAGAGGAACACACACTAGTGCTGTAGTAAGAGTAAGACGTTGGAGTTGTTTACATTCCCGGTCACGTTTTTCTGAATCAGAAATCCTCTATTAGTCCCGCAGCTGGGAAATGTACTGTATCAAAGCAAATCATTGGCATAGCAGGTTTACAAAAAGGCATGCAATAATAAAGAATAAGCTTATTGAATGTGGAGAAAACAAAAGACACACATTAGTCATAATAGAAGTACAAATCCATGGCTAAGAATCAGTGGTGTACAGACGGTACAGACACTAAGTACATCTACTCAAGTACTGTCCTTAAGTATAATTTTGAGGTACTTGTACTTTACTTGAGTATTCAAATGTTCTGCTACTTTGTACTTCTGCTCCACTACAATTCAGAGTTTAATGGTGTAGTTTTACTCCATTGAATGTATGTAATACTTTTAGTTACTTTACAGATGTGGATGAATGATGTGAAATATAATCAAGTGTTAAATCAGACTTTAGTTCCACCTGGAGTAAATTCACAAGCTACCCTGCAGTATACAAAGTCCTTCAAACTAGCTGCACCTTTACCAGCTTTGAGAACACTTTCATGATCAATCATTATAAAACATATCATATCTATTATTCTGAAATGGACCAATCTGCACAAGGACTACTTTTACTTTTGGTTCTTTAAGTATATTATGATGCCCAAACTTTTGTTATTTTACTTGAGTAACATTTTGAATGCAGGACTGTTACTTGTATTAAAGTATTACTACACTGTGGTACTTCTACTTTCACAAGATTGTCTGTATTGTGTAGGCGTCTACCAGGGGCCAGGGTGGTTATACAGTCTGACTGCTACAGTACACGGAGCCTCATGTGTCTTGTTGCCTGTCCTGTCTCTAGTCTACTGGGCAGTATGTTGGAGTGCGGCATGCAGGAGCAGGACAGACGGGCTCTGCGGAGAAACGCTGCTGTCCTCTGCAGACAGCTGGTGGTGGACGAGCTGCTCATTCAAATCCTACAGGCGGACAGCATCCTGACTGAGAGCATGGCCGAGGGCATCATGGTATGTGGACTCTGATATACAGGGTCCCCGCGGATCCTTAACAAGTCTTTAAAGGTCTGGAATTTTAGGAGGGGAGTTATTGAATGTTATCTGGGGCAGAATGAATGAGTGTGCAAGGGGAGGGGGGGCATTGGTTTCCATTGGTCTACTGCCATACGATTTTTCTTTTGTCAATGCGAAGGCAGTCATGTTGGGCAATGTGCACTGAATATCTCCCGTTATTCAAATGCCATAAAACTCAGTAACGGTTTACACTGTTGTCTAGTTCATCGATTTTTTTGTATTGGTATTATTTTTTCCTTTTTGAGGTCTTAAAAAGGTCTTAAAAGTCATTACATTTGTACTTCAAATATGTGCAGATACCCTGAGATATGATTATTATTATTATTATTATGTTTGCTATAAGCTGTCTATCTGTCAACAGGTGCATTTATGTAATTTATTTTTATTTTTAAGCTGAATTCATATGACTTTGAGTCTGTTTAATTAACCTTTTGATAGCACTGGGTATTTCAAATGTAATGCCGTATTTATTCATCTCAAGATTGTGTGATTTTCTATTTTCTTACTGTGCTCATTAGCATTTATAGACCATTTTTTGGTTTGCTTGTGTCTTTAGACAATACATCGTAGGTTAATAGTCATCTCAAAAAAATACTTGGCACTAGTTACAGCATCTTAAGCGCTTTTCAATGATAATAAACATTCTTTCAGCTCAGCAGCAAAGGGACTTTTCAATGATTGAAATACACGTCTGCTTGAATAGCCTTCCCCTGGGGTCAATAGGATCACTCACTTTTGGCTTTCCTGTAACTTGATTTTAAGATACATCTGATTAAGGGAAAGCCTAAATACATTGGTTTCTCCGTGGCTTGTTATAGTGGTTTGATGCCCCCTCTGAACCTCCAGCGTTAAAATGTTTTCATTATTTGTGATTGTTATGTTTTCTGGTTTGTCTCCTCTGCTGTAGGCCAAGCAAATATCTCACAAGCGAAGCTTTGATTTACTCCTTCTCCTGCCGAAGCGAGGGCCCAGAGCCTTCAGCGTCTTCTGCTCAGCGCTGCAGGAAACTGAGCAGCAGCACCTGTATGACCTGATCAGACAACCAACAGAAATATATAGCAAGGAGACATCTTTAAAGGTGAGTGTGAGAAGAGAAGTGCAGTGCAGTTTCTACACTGCTTTCTGCTCACAGGTTATTCAGCCTGAGGAAGAGCCAGAGGGAAGTGCAGTGCGACTAGTCATGTCTGAAAAGAAGAAAGAGGTGGTCAGTGACTAGGATCCTTGCAGTCATGTGTCACTCTTAGTATTTTCAAAAGACTGAACAGAAGCTAAAGCCTAGAGAACTTTATGTCATTAAAAATCTGTCTTTTTTTACTGAGATTTCACATTTGTCAGCTAACAGTTAGAGAAAGAAAGTTTCACATTTCCTACGACAGTATGGTGAAGTGAAATGGTCTTCCGCAGACGTCCTCAGTGGACACAGGAGAGGAGAACGAGGTGCGCAGAAGCTCATCGAGCCCAGTGCGAGCCGCAGATAGCTGCCTGCCCTCAGAGTCTCCAGGCAGGGAGGAAGACAGGAGCTCACAGAGGACGAGGAAGAGAGGAAGAGAGGAGCAGACACATGTGAGAATCACAAACCACATCCATCTTGTGTCAGACAACAACCAGATGATGAGGTAGTCAGACCGCAGGCAGGAGGATATTTAAGTCAGGAGTGCAGGTGACCATGACCACAACAAGCAATCACTGCTGCCACAGAGAACATCCTTCATTATAGCGCTAGGCAGAATGGATCATATCTAACAATATTCCTCACTAAATACCTCAATATGGCTAAGATGTTGTACCGTTAAAAATGTTTACACAATGAGATTGTGAAATCACTCTACTGTAAGGCAGTGTATCTGTCCTCTTATCAAAGAATGGAGTATAATCAATAAGTGTAATGTTAAGGTGCGTACAGTGTCAGCCCAGGTGCTGCAGCAGATGGGTGTGTGAGAGCTAGTTCACACGGGGTTGAACAAGTGTGTGTGTTTGTCAGGTGTGATTCAAATGGGGGGATGGGCACATAAGGGGGGGAAAAACACAGTGTGTGTGTGTGTGTGTGTGTGTGTGTGTGTGTGTGTGTGTGTGTGTGTGTGTGTGTGTGTGGACAGCTGTATTTGCACACTGCACTCAACAGGGTTCTTACGGTCATTACAAATCTGGAAAAGTCATGGAAATTCAAAATGCTAATTCCAGGCCCTGGGAAAGTTATGGAAAACAATATGTTTCCCAAAGTTTTGTAAAAGTCATGGAAATGTAACTAAAGTTGCATCAAATATAATTTACATT
>NW_011356151.1:8938-14001 GCF_000735185.1 Notothenia coriiceps
AGTGTAAAAAAAAGTCATTTACCTACAAAGTTTCATGTACCTATTTAGCAAAAATTATTAGCACTATAGGTCAACGTCAAGGTTGGTGTCAGTACTATGGGTTTGGTCCCAGGATTGACCAACAATCGTTCGGGAACATCTGTTGGTAGTTAGTGTGTCGACTAGGGTAGTTAGCTCAATCTTGCACCTTACCTGAAAGTGGGTCTGGAAATCATGATGTTCAGTAGTTGTTAAGTTTTGATTTCATTTTTGTTAATATAAACGTCTAATGAGCGCGATTGCCATAACCTAATAAGGGTCATAACGAATAATAATACGTAAACGAAAAGAAGAACGGGGAAATTAAAAACAAAATGAACGCAAAAAAAAGGTCAAAGAAACAAAAAAAATGAGGAATAAAAATATGCAAAAAACTAACTTTATTTAGCGTACATAATTAACAGTTGATTACCCTGAACTTTAAGTAGAATTCAACTGAAAAAACAATTTAAAATAAATAAATAAAAAATAATCGTTTTACTTAGATTATGTTGTTTTCATAATCGTTGCAAGCCAAAATCGTATTTGCGATTTAAAATACGATTAATTGAGCAGCCCTACCTACGGGTACAAATAAAGAACCTGAACCTGAGGGCTGCATGATTTGGCAAAAACAACCAATTGCAATTCTTTTTTTTCCATTTGCAACAGCAATACAAATGTGCCATATAAAGACGGAGTGATTATTGAAAACCACATTCACAACATCATTGAAATGTTTTTTTTAAATTATGATTTTTGATTTTATTTGAAGAGGATCTGTACCAAACACCAATCCGAATTGTAGTCTGGGACTTCTCTGCAGCTCCACAAAATAACACTTGGATATTTTAACATATCTTACCTTTACCAAAAATGTTACTTTGAATACTATACTCGTCCATTTTGCAATTTCAATATGATTCTGTTGGAGTGCAGCCCTTATTTACCGACCTGTATTTGTATTTAAACTGAAATCATCCCTTCTTCTTTGTGCAGGACATGAGGACGTGCATTGAGAGCTTCACCCGGCGGTCGGACCACCATTCTGGGGACAGCAGCGTTGTGTGTCTGCTCTCACACGGGGTGGAGGGGGCGATATACGGTACAGACGGACAACTCCTTCAGGTGGGTGTGGAGGGAATTCTTAAGAGAAACTGATAAATGATTCATGGACAAAGTTTGTCTTTTGTGATATATTTAATAAAGTAATAAAGAAAGTCAATATACAAGTGACATCGATCTCAAATGCAGGAACAGAGCAGCTTCATCCTCAGAGGATAAAGAAGTTCCTATATAGTCCAGAGAAAAGCCAACTGGTCCCACCCTTAAAGTCTCTTAGGCATCATCTAAACATCCCCACCATTAAACCATAACACCCCCTCGTCCTTAACCATTTGCAAATCCCCCTTTCACACTTCCTTTGCCCTCCTGCAATGTAAACCCTCAACATATGTCTCTGTTAAACTCATACAAGACTAAAAATACAATTTGACACGACAGTGAGTTCCTTTATGTATGTATGTAGTTTATGTATGCAATGTTTTGATTGCTTACTGTTGTCAGATATTTCATTGTGTCCCTTGTTGACTTTCAGCTGGACTGGGTGTTTGAGTCCTTTGACAACGCGCACTGTCCGCTACTACAGAACAAACCCAAGATGTTTTTTATTCAGGCCTGCAGAGGAGGTAAGGCTCTTATGATGATACGGTACACCCTCTATCGTCATTCATTATTGACATACAATCTAATCTATGTCACGATATATAGTTACACTTATATTGAAGGGCCAGGGTGTCACTCAGTTCCTCAAAAACACCTGCACTCAGCGTTTCCGCCAGGGGGGCGTCTTGCCGTCATTTGACGCCCTTATTCAGCTCGGGACGTCCTGGACTCGAGCCGATGGCGTCCAAAAAATATTAATAATTCGAGAGAAGATCGAGAGTTTTTATCGCTTGAAATAACGAAAAGGAAAGGAAAACTGAGGCTCCGTGGTAAACTGTGGTGGACGCCCTCTCAGCCCTGGTCTGGCGGAAACACACTATTTCAAAATCGCGTGAAATAAAGCATATTAACCCACACGTGACTCACTTACAGAGGGGTCTGTCTGACTGAACATCATTTACTACAAGTTAAGGCTTCTTGCATTCACAGAGTTTGTTTCTAGAGAGTGACATGTGCTGCACACTGAACCACCAATTGTAATCATCAGTGATGCGTTTTAACAAACGATCAAAGCCAGTCCCGCTAGTCCTCTAACGTAAAGTGCGAGCTTCGATGATCACAAAAAACACCCAAAAATGAAGATTTGGTAGCAAAAAAGATCAGTTTAATGGAAATAAAAGAAGGATTTTGACTAAAAACGGATACTTTTCCTGAACATTCCTGTATTTTCATTCAATAGTTTTTGCATTAAACATAAATTGGAATCTAAGTTCTTTCCAATATGGTGCGGCCTCACACGTTGCACTAATCTATGAACCGAAGGAGAAGTCCTTTATTCATCCCACAGTGGGGAAATGGACCTCGCTAAAGGAAAGGGACGGTGCAGATAAGAGAGTAGTGGGTATTAAATAAAAACACACATTAGATGGCGCTGTTTGGTCTTTTGCCTTCATTCAGTTTTTTCACATATGTTGTCTAAATATTGTTAATTTGTTATTATTGATGTCGTTTAGCGACGTATTGTTCTTTCTGTGTCTTTGTATGCACCACATATACCAAAGCAAATTCCTCGTATGTGTAAACCTACTTGGTAATAAAACCGAAACAGTGAAGCACATGTTAATAAAAGAAAATCAATGAAGTGAAGATATGGATAATGGCGTCTGTTAAAGCTTCTATCAGATTGGTTAGACCCCCTTCCATATAATCAGACGTTGTGCTGTTAGTGAGAGGACAGTTTCCAGGCGGTCCCTCAGCATGTCCAGATGTTGTTTCCTCTCGCCCTCCTGACCTCTGGGACAGGTGACGACTGAAACATCTGTCCATCATCCACACATCTCCAGGTGCTGAGCACAGTGTCCCAACACGTCATAGATGTAGTCTTCAATAAATCGCAGGATAATAGTCAAGTCAAAGTCAATCTCAAAATATGTTTGTCCACACAGAAAGATCAAAATACTGTTTCCCACAGTCCGAGGTATAACAAAAACTCACACATTAAAATGCAACAGGGGCCAGTGCCGCCGTAACACTGACCAGGGACCCCCTGTAGCCCCCCTCCAAAAAAAAGTTACAATATTATGATTTGTTGGAACTAAATCCAATCAGGGACGCGGATGTACAGTGGAGATTAAACTGCTCAATACCTTATAAAAGCAAATTAATTTAATGAAATTGTCACTTACATTTACTAAAACAAATACATTTACTAAAACAAATACATTTACTAAAACAAATACATTTACTAAAACAAATGCCAATTACTGTATTTTATGTTTATTTCAAACGATTACTTTATACTGTCTTTTTAACCCCCTTTCATTGTGCCCCTCTCATGAAATGACTGGCCGCAGCCCCCCCAGTAAAATTGGCCACTGATGCCAACAACACCCTTAGAATGTCTCCTACACCAAGTCTATAACAATAGCACAAATAAAAGGTTTTAGGTGAATTCAAAATGTTAAAAAGTAAGAATCTTGTGTTCCAGAGGAGATGGACTGTGGCGTGGAGCAGATTGACGGCCCGATGAGGACCTGCTCCCCCAGCTGTGAGCAGAGAGACGCTGGGAGGGAGGTGGATGCCTCCTCCAGGCAGGGGGGGGGGCTGGGGAGGATCAAACTGCCCCAGCGCTCTGACATGATCTGTGGCTACGCATCGCTTAAAGGTCAGAGCATTTGTAAGTCTGTCCCTTTTGATACTCTGGGCTGGATTCATAATAATAATAATAATAATAATAAAGCTTTATTTATATACAGGGTCTCCGCGGGGTCTTAAAAAGTATTAAAAGTTGATAAATCAATTAGCGAAAATGAAGGCTATTGAAAAGTATTAAACGGCATTTTCCAAGGTATTACATTTTGTAGCTTGATATAAATGGTCCAAAGAGGTTGTATTCTACAGTCTGCCTGAATGTAATCATTGCGTAGGTGTGTAGTGTGATTCTGTGTACTTTATTTATGGCATCCCGTTGGATTTGACGTCATCTGAACAGGACATCGCACGCTCACTGCTTGATAGCGCGCGAAGGTCCGTTTACGCCGGTTGCTAAGCAACATCGTTATGGGGAAATACAAGTTTGCATCCAAATGGTTGGAAGATAAGGAGGAAGGACAATCAATACTGTATGTAGTCAATGTGAGGTAAAGTGTGTCACCTAAGGTAACCGGTTAGAACTCCAACGTGGCGATAAGGTCTTAAGATGTATGGAAAGGGGTCTTAAAAGGTCTTAAAAGGTCTTAAAAGGTTTTACACTTGACTTCAGGATTCCTGCAGATACCCTGTATATACTGTAGTCACTTTTCATGCAACACATGCAGCTCAAAGTGCTTTACAAAATGACAAGTACACAAAGTTAAAAACAAACAACAAGAAATTCCCCTCAGATTATTTGTTAAGAACTTTTAAAGGTACTTGCAGCAACATAAAACATTTGATCAGATTGATTGACACAAGGAGGTAAAATATTTCAAAAATAATGATTTCTCTCCGACAGATAAGACTCAAGACAACTGAGTCGATGCAACAATATAATGTTGTGTCATCATCATGACTCATGTCTGTGTTAGTCATCTGAACTGCTGTTCAAAGAAACAGTGTTGTTATTTACTGAAGCAACATTTCAACCAGCAGTAACAAACCATCGTGTTGAATTTCTACCAGTGAGGAACAGGTTCTGCAACAAAACTAAATATGAGAGAATATTGGTGTTTTATGGGGAACGCCACTGGTTTTCCTTTAGTCATTAAAGTGTGTTTAAATGTCTTGTGGAGTCCTACTTGTTACAATAGCATGCTACCAAGTCATAACACATAAAGGAAATATCAATCTGGAGATTTCACAATATAAAACAACCAAACTACTACATGAAAAATATAAACATG
>NW_011356152.1:0-5338 GCF_000735185.1 Notothenia coriiceps
ACCTGTGTGTATGTGGAACTTTTCCTCGATTCCATTGATGGTTAGAAAGAGATGTCAATCAGCAAAATCGAGCAAGGGGGGCCAGAGATATGGAAAATCCACCCAAATGACCCCAGAAGTGTTTTGTTTTGTTGCTAAATCTCTCTAAAAAGGTCATATTTCACTTGTTTTCCATCAATCTTGATACAGGGTAGTTATTATGTGTTGTAGTTTGGATTCCTAAAGCTTTTAGTCTACCATCCCATCATTCAAGGGTGGTTTTCACTATAAGTAATTTTTTGTTTTTGGACGGACACAATCATTTACATTTTTTTACTGTGCTCAATCTGAATTTAGTTTAAAATAAAAACATCTATATTGATTCTGACTTTTCTACATCCAACTCACAGGTTTATCATTACTTTGAGAAAAAAGATGATTAATTTAACCCTTTTTAGAAGGGAAGATATGGTCATTTGTTCTGGGAATGTCATTTTCGAGCCTGAGACCTGAAAAACAGGCTCGGGGCTAAACAAGTAGAGTTCTTCTTTCAAACCTTTCTTATTTTTTCCCCACCAGCAATGGAAATCCACCATGATGACTACAATGATTACCCAGAAACCTATGACTTTTCAAACTACTCATTGGGGAATATTAGTAACTCCACATACTTCAACGAGAATGATTCTGGCTTTTGTGATCCTGAAGATCAAGAGTTCACCATCAAAATGTTCCAGACCTGCATCTTCTGCCTGATTTTCCTGTTGGGCGTGGCGGGTAACTGCCTGGTCATAGCCACCTTTGTTTTTTCCCGCCGTTTCCGTCTTCGCTCCATGACCGACGTCTTCCTGTTCCACCTGGCGCTGGCCGACCTTCTCCTGCTCCTCACGCTCCCATTGCAGGCTGTCGATACGCACCTGGGCTGGATCTTCCCTAATGGCCTTTGCAAGGTTCTGCGTGCATGCTACGCTATCAACACATACAGCGGGATACTCCTGCTAGCCTGCATTAGCGTTGACCGCTACATTGTGGTGGCACGTGCCCAACAGATGCACCGGCTGCGCAGTCGCATTGTTACAAGTGGGAAAGTTGCCGCTGTTGCTGTGTGGTTTGTTGCTATGCTCCTGAGTTTGCCTGAAATCCTCTACTCTGGAGTGTTAGTGTCTGAGGATAAAGCATACTGCGGCATGCTAAAGCGTGGAGCAGTCAAGATGTCAACCAACGGAGCCATCATTGCTGTCTTCTGCCTGTCCTTCTTCATTATGGTGACATGCTACTCTTTGATAGCTCGAGTGCTGTGGGAAGGGAACAAAAATCGGCGGGGGAAGCAGTGGCGTCGGCAGCGCACCCTGAAGCTGATGGTGGCGCTGGTGGTGGTGTTTCTGGTGTTCCAGCTGCCGTACACTGTGGTGCTGTTGCGTAAAATGACGGGGCCGCTCTGTGCTCTGCTGCTGGAGTACATAACCTGCACTCTGGCGTACTCTCGATGTTGCCTCAACCCTATCCTGTACGCTCTGGTAGGCGTGCGCTTCCGTAATGATGTGGTGAGGCTCATGTGGGATTCAGGATGCCAGTGGGGGGTCCGGTCAGCGCCACAGGCAGTGAGTTCCTACTCCATGTCCCCCACCTCCCCTGCTCTCACTGTGTTCTCAGCTTGCTCACCAGCATCCCCTGAAAGCAGCAGCTCCATACCATCAAATGTCAGTTTCCGGGAACCAAATAATACTTAATGATGTGGACTTTATTTGTTACATTCCATTTTTAAATCTTTATTTTCTGTTTAAGTATACATCATGTGTTATTATTTGGAAGAAATGAACTGAATAATTAGAAGGGGTTGCAAAGGTGTGCATTTCATCATTAACGATTGTATGAAATACAAGTGTCGAAACCAAGGCTCCAACTTAATTGTTTACCTGGGAGAGGAAAACATAGCAGGATGGAAGGTGACCCAAAGTCTCCCAGGACGGACAGACGTGTAATAGATGCTGTGTGACAATACATTTACATTAAAAAATAATAATCGGTGGAAGCCGTAGTATGTGTTGGAGGAGGGGCTCTGCAAGGAAGTGGCAGATGTTTTCCGGTTGGGTATTTTCAAATTCTAGCGCACTCGAGCTGGTTTCTCCAAAATGATATACCCCACCTTTAAGTTTGATCCCTGGTCGAAACAGTATAGTACTTCCACTGTATAATACACTTGTAAATGCTATACTTTGACAGACTTGTTTGTAAATATTAATGTAGTTCGCTCTTTCATGTTTTTAAATGTAATTTGTTAATAAAACTGTTTTCAGTATCATGGTATGTGCTGGAATTATTTTGGTCATCTGACTCATTGTTTATATTTTAATTGTCATTTTTATGTTTTGTCTCATAACACATTTTCAATTACTTTAGGACCATTTGTCCCTTCCTTTGTAATTTTTATTTGTCGATTACTTTCTTTTAATTGGCTAATTGAGATTTTTAAAATATATTTCTGAACACATAAGAGAGACGAAATACAGGAACGGTTAGGCATTTAAAGTTTTCAGGCTGGGTACAAAACAGTTTTAATTATACCCCCCACATATCATGACATACTGTATATGAGTGATGAATTTAAGGTTTGAATAAAATAATTTTAAATACAGCAAATAATACAAAATCTTTCAGAGTCATAGCTAAGATGGTTGTTTCTTCTTCTGCTTTATGTGGTTAAACCACCTATAGATGTGGGTTTAGGTTTAATTTTAACTGATTTTATTTCTTCTGTTCTCTTGCTATAGCGTAATTAAAATATATATTATTTATATGAGTATTTGGTTAAAACGTTGACACAACAAAATCATCAAATTAGTTGCAGTCATGAGTTTTAATAGCTGATTAGTGTTGACACATTTCCAAAAAGTCTTGATACCCAGTGAAGTCACTTGTCCTTATGGCCGAACATAGTCACAGAGACATTATCTGGTCACATTCTCCCTTCAGTCCTATTATATCAGGTGACCAAAAGCAGAAGATCAGAGCCACAGATTGACGTAACACTAAACACAACCTCATGTTCAGCCCTATGCATGCAGCACCATGTTTTTATTTCAAGGAACTGGAATTCCATACTTGACACTGTTTGCAGAAGTGCTTGTTGTCCAGAATATTTGTTGTGATTAGTCAACCTCTAAGCCTAAGTAAAATGTGTTGGAGCGCTAGCCAATGGAAACACAAATGTAACATAGACATGAACAACATTTCTTTATGACACACTACAGGAAAGGGAAAACCCCAAAAAGCATAGTATTTAAATGTTCAAACCTCAACCCTAACCTGACCTAATTTCTAACCAAACCCTTGACCCAAAAACAAAACTAGACTTCTTTCTACACTTATTTATCAGTTAAACATTAAATACTTTGCTATAAGTTGCAATTTATCATTGGACTATAATAAAAAAAATGTGTATCACAATTTTGCATATAGCAAGACTTGTTGGATGTGTGTGTGTCAAAGACTCTTTTGTACATTTATTTTTTATTATAGTTATTATTGTAGTTGTCTTCACTTGTCTCTAGGAATCAAATGTGATGCATAAACCTAAATAAAAAAACATTATTTACAGCACTTTAAGGCTAGCTATGCATTAGATTCAAGCACATTTTGCATTTTGTTTTTGTCAGAGGTTTTGCATTTTCAGTATAAAAAAAAAGTATGTAACTTTGCAGCGTCACCACCGCTAAGGGGAGACACTGTACAAACTCAGTGTCCAAGGGGGGAAATTGACTCCAGTTTTCTATGAATTTGACTCATGAAGCAGAATCAATTATATTACATTATCTCTATTTTGGTCTTACATGTAAGATTATGCTGTCACAGGTACAGCATGTTTGGATCCATGTTGGTTAAAATCAGCCAGTTAACCTCGTATTGAAAACGCCCCTCTTTTTAATAAGGAAATCCTTTTTAGTTGTTACCTTTATCATCACAGTTCATCCAAACAATTACAATGACTTGTTTTACAAATAATGCTTTCATAAAGTGCAGTTCATCTCCTCATTTAATTTCTAGTTATACTATTGCTGGTTTTTAAAGCACTAAATGGTTTAGGACCAAATGAAGCTCACCTCCGCTTCTCGAGGCTCGCGCACGCGCAGCGCGCTCCCTGCCTGAACGCCGATTATCAAGCTGACTGACAGCAGCCAGCAGGACAGCAGCAGTCAGCGACTCGCGAGTGCAACACACACACGCGCATGATGGCTGAGAGAAAGAGCAGCGTTGTGTGGAGCAATTTCACAACTAGCAATTAAAACTTAGCGAAATGTGATGTGTGCAAGGAGACAGTTCGCTACTCTGGCCACTTTGTATTGTTATTTTTCATGTTTGCACTTTAAATTTGCAAAAGTAAAACGTTTAGGCCTATTTGTCTATAAAAACTGTCCGGTCTGTATTCATGAAAATTAATTCAGATTTAGTCTATTTATAATGATTTCAGCTCAAAAATCCTGTCATGCAGCTCTCCCCTATATGAAAGTACATAAGACGTTTTTCCTTTAAAAAAGTAGCGGTATCGATATCGATCGGTATCGGCGATACTGGCCCTGTAATACTTGGTATCGGATCGAATCCAGATTTTGTGGAATCGCCCACCCCTAGTATTCATTCAGTCCGCAGCTGCTTATAATCAGCTCATCACGGGCGTGCTCTTTAACCTATTACATTCACCAGATTCTCTAGCAGCCAATCACCGTGCTGCAGCCAAACTTTAAAATGGTTCTCCTCTCTCCTGCAGTCAGCTGTGATTTCAGGTTGTCATGCTGCCGCCCGCCTCCTCCCCATCCACCTCCTTTCATCATACCCAGTGCCAGGAGAGTTAATCCAAAGACCTCATCACACCTCCTCTTCATCCCATCTCCTCATCAAATCCAGATCTTCAGCATCATCACCAGTGTCTAGACCCCGGGGGGTTCCCTATATGCTCACGGCTGCATTTCCCCCTTTAGATACGATTTCAGGATCGGGGTCTAATCGCCAAAGACTCGCCAAAGGGGGCGGGGGGCGCTGGCAGCATGACAACCTGAAATCACGAGATGGGTCTAGATGTCTGGATGCGGACCGCATAACCCTTTAGGAAACGCCCCCTATAGGATCCACCCCCTTTCCGCCTTCAGCAAGGAGGATCCGCCTCCTTGCTGTTAACTGCTGCCGTCGTGTGTTCAGAAATTGTGTAGAAGCCTTAATGTTTCAAATTCAAAGCCCTATTTCAAAGCTCTATACCAAAAATGAGAGGCTTTATGTTAAGCTTGGGTGCACATGAATCGCGTATGAACAATAAGTAAATCAGACTCGGTATTCTCTTCAGCATGTCTCCGGTAAGTTTATTCAC
>NW_011356153.1:0-19114 GCF_000735185.1 Notothenia coriiceps
TAAACATATTTTAGTAAATGGTTACCATAGAACATTTGCATAATTTCTTTAACATAAACCATGTTATCCTTCTCTAAAATAATAACATTCTGGCAACATAAAAAATCTAACTTGCAGCTGAAAATGTTTTAAGAATAGTAGGGCATAATGTTCTAACAATGTTTTCAAAAACATTTTAAGAAGGTTATCACCAAACATTTTAAGAATGTTTTTAGAGAGCGTGATCCTACCTTTCAGAAGAACATTCTGGGAACCAAACAAAAACTTCCCGCTGAAAACGTTTTAAGAATAGGAGGGCATAATGTTCTAACAATGTTATCACCAAACATTTTAAGAATGTTTTTAGAGAACGTTATCCTACGTTTCAGAAGAACGTTCTGGGAACCAAACAAAAACTTCCCGCTGAAAACCTTCCTAGAACAATGACTGTAACATTCTCAGAATGTTTTTAGAACCAAAAATGTCTAGCTGGGATGTCACTTGTTAGACACTTTTATCCAAAGCGACTTACATACATTCAGTACTGTGGGCAATCCCCACAGGAGCAATTTGGGGTGAATTGTCTTGCCCGGGGACACAATGACATGCTGAACGCAGTGGGACTCGAACTTGCTACCCCCTGATTCGAAGTCGAGCACTCTATCCACTGAGCCACAGCCGCCCCCATACAGAATACAGATCCTTAACGTAAAGTGTCCCTATTACGCTCATTTTAATATTTGTATATTTTGTGCCTCCACTGTAACATATTTAGATGCTTAAATTTGGATATTATACTACAGTAATACAAAACTGTTTATATTACAAAATGTTCTGAAAAATGTACTTATAGTAAGAAATGTTTTCTATCCCGGTGTTTTACTATTTTACTATATATGATGTTTTTTTAATTAATAATACTGCTGCATTCATGTGTATGTAGCATTTACTGCTGTAGCTTTGAAGCTGTCAATTACGAAAAATTTAACTTTAATGAGCTTACTAAAACATCCCTGTTTTTAGCTGGGTGCCGATGCACTTTCCAGCTGGTCCAAGAGGCTTTTTAAATAGTTTATTTAGCTTAAGAAGTAGGAGAATTAAGCTCAATCCATTAAACATGTATTGACTTAGGAGCTGAAGAACTACATTAGATAGGATCTACTCGACTAGGAGAAGATATGGTCTTCGATTGTCGTCGCTTCTAATAACGCTGACTGTATCGACAGACTTGTTTAAACTATGTCCTTAGGACTTTCCTTCTGTGAAAAGAGGGTAATCGTGTGAAATGGTAATCATCTAAAAAATGCACCTTGTCAGATAATTATATTCATACAGTACACATTGGGAATGCAAGGATATGGGGCTTTTCTGGCGTTACCTTTTTGCTACTCTGAATTATATTTACAAATGGTGCAAGATATTGATTTGTTTTGCTGTGCTAACAGAACCAACACACAAGTTGGTCTCTTCAAATCATTGTAATAGTTAGATTAAAAACTGTGTATTTAAGTTATAAGAGGCATGTTTAAAGCAAATATTTTTGAATTGTTTTTTACTGCGTATTTAACTTACCTATCTCTGAATATAACGGAATATCCCGATGGGTAGCATTCATTCGCACAAGCACACTGTTATCTTTAGTAACTACCAACAGGCTAACTGATTTTCATGACTTCATCCATAGATTACCGCTTGCTAAGGCAAATGTGATCCTGAAGATGTTATCTGATTTGATGGATTGTGCTGCAGTTTGTTTAAAAAAAAATTGACGTAAAAATCGGTCAACCGTTTGGATGCATGGTCAAATTGTATGGTAATGTGAGCACATTGTTTAGTAAACATCCATACACACATTCTGCTATGACATCATTCCGTTAGCTACTATGCCCAACAAGCTATAGTGGGTAACTTTATATAACTTTAATGCAAAATTCTGACACCAAAATGATTCCACACTGTGTAAACAACATGTTAGTATGCTGCATTTTATGTAAATACCAGCTATTACTAATTTAGTAAACCATGCAGTATTTAAAGAAGCGCTCAGGCTTGGTATAAACATCTCAAGTGCTGTCAAACTTTGCATTTTATACTCTACATAAATATTTAATACTAAGACATTTACATTAACACCAACTGTAGCGCCTTATTGTTTTTATTAGTTTCCCCCTCTGTACTTACTGTTTATTATATATGCTGCTGTGAGCCCACATTCATCTTTCCCCCCGGTGAATTCTATCAATATTTTTAGCTGCAACAAGCTAATTTCCCAGGAGGGGTCCAATAAAGTTTTCATATGATTGTATTAGTCCACTTTTCCACTGTACCTCTCTCCGATGTAGCCTGCAGTGCACTGACACTGACCGCTGATGTGGTCACACAGGCCTGCGTTACGACACGTGCACTCCTGAGAGCAGTTGATGCCAAACGATCCGAACGAACACGGCTGTGCACACACCGGACCCTGGGGAGGAAAAGGTGATGAGAATACAAAACCTAAGAGGAATAACTGTGTGAAAAAAGCCTCATGTTAAAATTGCTTGCTCAACAAATTTTGAGTTACAGTGAATATACCAAAGTCATGTTTTTTTTGTTTTTTTGATCAAAATATAACAATTCTCATTTTTTCAGTGTTTAAATTTGTTCTAACATTACTAGCCGTACAATAAATTTAACTAAATAGTCTTAACCGGACATAAAAAGACATTCTGATTTATTTTTTAAGACTATCGAATATATCTAAAGACAACCTCTGACCAAGTTTTCAGGATGACACATCATTTACTTGCTGGAAATTCAAAATCATCTTTTAGATAGTTGGCTGTTTTTTTTGTGTCATAATCTGTTATCTTTATATTTAACTGCTTGTTATTGATATTTTCTTTGAGATAATTGAAGGACCAGCCTAGTTAAATGCCATTAATGAGGCTTTTCTTGCCATGGGTGTACATTCCACTTTTTGACGTAGAAAATGGATGCCCAAAATACAAACATGCTAACGTCATATTTTGGATTAATAAAATCCCCATTAGTTAAAATCAGATAAACATGCACATTAGCTGGTTTCTGTGCAGATGTCGTACCACCCATCCTGCGGGACAGGAGCACTCTCCGGTGACGTGATGGCACGCTCCCCCGTTCTGGCAGGGACAGCGCTGCTCACACAGGGAGCCGTGTTTACCTGGAGGGCAAGGCTCCTCACAGCTGGAGGGATACACAGAAGAAGTTCAAATGTAAAAATATATAACATGTAGAGTTTTCCAATCAAATAATGTATGGACATAAGAATCCCTCCCAATCATCCCTCAAGACCAACTAGAAGAGTGTGGTAGGTAAGACTGTTGGATGCCAGGAATGCAGCCGAAACACCTGCTTTATCCTGCTGTGGCCTGTGTGATATGGGAGTGTGGGAATAGCTCAGCCGCAAACTGACACACCGGTAGCAGCGCACATCAGTCACTCTGCACAGATCAGAGGTGAGAGAAAGACAGGGGAAACACTGAAGCGCATAAATCCAACAGTGATGTAACAACTGGTTCTTCGTGACTTTGGATAGACGCTAAAGGGTGAAGAGTCCTGGTATCAGGAGCCAAGGTGCGTGACACAGTGATGGCATTTGAGCGACAATGGACTCCACACTGCTATTTGGCTCGCAGAACCATTTTAAACAAAAATGTCAAAAATATGAAGGAGAGGGCTTTAGGGTCTCTGGATAAAAAAAAGCCACCAGACACGTCAAGTGGGTCAGAGATTATGATTGAGAGGGATTATTTTTTTAATGAAAATGCTTCATATTACACCTATAATGTCAAAGACAGGAGAGAGATTAATAAATCTGAACTGACAAGGTAAAATAACCAGAGATTAACCATAGACCAGATGTTATTGTAAAGTATATTACTCCATTTACTGTACTCGAGTGTCACTGTAATTAGCAAATTATTAAGAGAACTCACAATTGACATCACATTATTGTGTTTTCTAAACACTATTATTTCTTAATTTGACCTTTATAGTTTTTCTCAATAGCATCTTTTTTTATTGTGTTCTAAAACTGCAAAAGCAGTGATCGCAACTTCAAATGGTTTCCTGTTTCTACTTTTAATAATTTCAAGTCTTGATCCGAAAGAACAGAAAGTGTTTTTGCCCAATTACCGTGTCAGAGGTGTGGGCTTGAGGTCAGATTCACATTGATTTTAGTAAGAAAAACTGTGAAATTAGTTATTTATTAGCCATAACCAAGCAGTTATTGTAGCATTACTCTGCATTAAAAAACTCTGGAACTGCAAGGCCATTCACTTGAGTTTTTCTCTCAATAACCTAATAAGTATTGAGAGTACTAACACGTCTATTTAAAGAGGTTTTTGTTTCTTCAAGGCTAAGAATGCACTGCCTAAAGTTGGTGAAACATTTTCAGCTGACACATTTTTTTTGTGTGTTAAGGTTCACACAGATTTCCTATTTCTATTTTTTAAAGCCTGCATCTTAAAACTACACAGATTCATATGAAGAAGAGGTACTTTTAGAGAAGGGAAACATTATTAACAGTCAAACTAATAGTGAATTTAAGTTATGAGGAAGATTTCACTCTGGAATAGGGTTTCTGAGTTAGACATTTTTAAACTTGGAGTTAATTGGACACTATTGAACACTGGTAGTTTTGGTTACATGCAAATAGACCATAGTTATTAAGTGTTTTTTTACAATTTTATAATTAGAAAAATTGAAACGTTCTGCTGAAGGAAGATGATATTACTCTTTAGCATATCACATGAATACATATTTTAAAAGAAAAATACAGTTAATGTAATAAAACCTACTAATTTAGAATTGATGTTATGTATTTCATGACCTCAATCATAAGTTACCATTAGCAGAACATTTCGATTAGGTCTACCTTAATAATGCATCACACAAATGAACTAATACATCAAGCAGTCACATATTTATGACATTTCGCTTAATTTCAAAGTTCTTCAATACTTCATTAATTTAATTCTGCAAATCAATGCATCTGAAATAATGAAAAAGCTCATGAATAACACATGGAGAATTCGGAGGGAAACACGACTACTCACAAGGCCCCGGTGTATCCGGGTGCGCAGAGGCACTCTCCCGTTTGATGGTGGCAGGTGGCGCCGTTGAGGCACTGGCACTCCTGCAGGCAGTCCTTGCCGTAGAGGTTGTGGTCGCACGTCTCCTCGCAGCGCCATCCCTGGAAGCCGTCGGTGCAGACGCAGGTTCCGGTGATCGGGTTACATTTGGCCCCGTTGCGGCACTGACAGCGGTTACTGCAGTGGGGCCCCCAGAAGTCACTTTCACAGCCTGGACAGAGAGGATCATGTGTGATTTAAAACTGTACGAGTCCAAAAGGTCCATCTACAAATGAAGTAATCCACTTGAGAGTGTTGATGGGAGGTGGAGAGTCAGGTGAGATAAGACAAAGAGAAAAGTGAGGACAGAACCCGTATTTATCACACTTTAAAGAATCACACTTAACAAATCTCTTAAAGATAACTTGGATTAAAAATGTTCTCAGCTGAAAGTGAGACAGACTCATTAATCAAGTGAGTCACTCCTACTTAAGAAACATTTAAAAGTAGATTGTAGACAAGACCATAGACTGCATTACGGAAGTGGACTTCCTCATTGCTTTCTGAATTTGGCATTCTGTCCGTCCCTGTTATGGTTTTTCGAGCCAGAGGTGATAATATTTATAAACAGGGACAGGGACGTTTTTAGTAACCGGAATGCCAGGTACAAAAGCATAGCTAATGCTAAGCTACCAGCTAACATTAGTGTTTGGTGCTACAGTGCTTCCTTTCTGTTCTCCTTTGGAATGGGGTACGCTGACCCATCATTTACAAAAAAAAGGAGAAAATGCCCAAAATGATCCTTTAGGCAAGGAGAGACAAAATAACACAAACAAATGAGAAAAGACAAACTTCAGTCCATACGCCCCAAACCAAGTATTGGCCCCAATCTCCATGCCTACTGGAAATGAAAGGGTTTTACATCAATTTAACCTACACCGAGGCACCTTGAGCCCTCCTTTGAGGGGAGCAGACGTGGTAAATCTGAAGACAGCCATAACTGTCAGCGAAAGGCGGCGGCCTGAAGGATCCTGATCCGCAGTTCCCGTAAAGCAAACGGTCATTAGTAAACTCTCTACAGAACATTGATGTTTTCCCAGCTGGTGTAAGATATTTTCAAATCAGGAGATACCTTCCTGCAAGCAAGGCAGATAGACTGTATTTATATAGTGATTAAAAAACTATAACCTCATATACACCGAAGCACAAAAATAGAGTTTAAGGAGTCTCAGAGGTTTCAGCTCATCTGGTGCTTCGGAGGAAAGTAATCTTTAGTCTTGGTGCAGCTGCAGTAGAAATCCTGTCACTGATGTTGGTTGCTGGTGGAAAAAAAATGTTCTTTAGTTTTAAACTTTTAAGTTTGGTTTCATTAAAACTGTAGCAGCACGAATGATGTGTATTTCACAAATCTTAATAAAATCATATCCAATTTTCGGGAACTATGCTGGCTTCGTCAAATCTTCTCTATACTATATATTTTAAACACGACTTGTTGCTGAATTAGAAAAACTAGTTATTTCACAACTTTTCAACAAAAAAGGACCAAAGTTGTAACCCAACAAAGTGCATAATCTTTAGACCAACATTTTAAGAATAGCGATAGAAAAGTTGCACGGAAACAGAATGTTTTGATAAACCTTACTCAATTCCACCAATGGGAATTCATTTTTCGGGTTCGCAACCTCTACTTCTAACTTTTTTCCCCCCGGGATTACAACCATTCGTAAAGTTAAGCCCACCTGCTGTAGCCCAGTTTATCTGCACGACAGAGGTTGATGGAAGCATGCCTAATACTCTATATATTTTGCGACATCTGATTAGAAACGTCAATAGTTTACAACTTCATATCTAAACAAGTCAAATGTTCTGTTCTTGACGCAGTAAAGATTTCATGTCTGGCACTTTGATTGAAAATGTTTGCAGCATGTCAAATCAGTGTATATATATAAATTACATTTTTGTAAAGTAACTGTTTGACAGTTCTGTAACTCTCTGGAACCATCAATCACACATTTATAGAAACATTTAGCAGTGAGTGGTTAAGCTGTGCAGAGTTGCTGTTGATTTCTCTTTTTCATTCAATTACCATTTAGTGATTCTTCATGTCAACAAACGACTAAAACACGATGAATCCCTTAACAGAGTGTTAGCCTGAAAATACTGTATGTGTCCTTATACCCATATTGAAACTATTATGATGTCTCTATGCCTGAAGTTTTTTTACCCCATCTTCGAGTCTGGCAGTTTAGCTATAAACACTATTGCCTTGTGACGTCATCGTACAAATCAGTTCATTTGAAGGCCTCAAATATTTGCCTTATCCTGAAATCTACATGTTTTGAATCTGGAAGGAAGTGATGACAAGATATCCTTTCTTCTTCTCCGTCCTTTTAATGACACTGATGAGTAGATGCTCATAATCTGTCTTCAAAAAAATACATCACAGGTCTTTAAGTGGACAAATCGCCGGTATAAATCAGAACCCGGAGACATGCGATGAAAACAAGTACAAAAGACGAGACATTTTTATTGTGTATTACATCATCTTAAGAGAACATAAATCTAAGCACTATTATCTTTTGTTATATGTGCTCACGGGGTGAACTGCACTCTCCAGAAGGGAAGTGAAGTACCCAGCGGCTGATGGCCAAGAGCTCTGAATGAATGGCTTTGAAAAACCCTGAAAATGGCGACCAAAGCTGTCCAGCCTTAGTGGACTTTCTCTCCTGAAATGTGGGTGGTACTCTAACAGATATGTTAGTGTTAAATGTTTCATCAGTACTGTGGTGGAAGGTACTCACCCTCGCTCCTTCTCAATCTTCCTCTAATTTACCCTCTCTCGCCCCTATCTTCCTTCCTCTCCTCCTCCTGCCTCTCTCTCAAAGAGGGGACTTCTCTTTATTTCTCCTCACTAGTGAGCCAGCATCGTCAAATCCTTTATCCTCTCACAGCCTCAATTATTCAGCAGCATAGAGTCCAAATCAAGTGACTAATGACTTTGATCAAGAGTAGCTCGCTGGCACTAAGCAGAACTTTCTGCACTAAATCAAGAGCTGCATGATATACTTTGGCAAGGGTTTACTCTTTGAGGAATATCTCCAGGTTTGTATTTGGTGTAGTCACTCTTTGCCAATAATAAAACGTTTGCTTGCTCTTTGGTTTGGGTCTTTTTCTCTCTCATGTCTTAAAGACAAACACACCTATATTGCATTCTTAAACTGTTAACATCATGTTTATGGCCATCTTTTGAATACAGGTTACTTTACTACATATTTTGGGAAATACTCAGAGTTAAGCTGCATTCTCATAATATTTGGTTGTGTTTCTATGGAGAGAGCTACCCACAATGTCGCACACTACTTGAAATCATCACGGAGTGCTGGGGTCGAGGTTTAATTATTATTATTATTATTATCATTTCTAATTTACTGCTGACGTGCCACCAATAAGATAACAGCTGTATGTAGTGTCCCAAGCTAGCAGGGGAGGTAACCATAGAAACGAAACTGAACTGGCGGTCTGCATATCATGTGAACGCAGAATGAAATATTCATACCACTCTCATATATTAGGAGTTTGTATTTAATCTAATTTGTTAAATCATAGATGAGTTAGCCTTGCAGAGCAAAAGGACCAGATGCAGAGCTCCACACCTCATTTATTAAAACATTGCCTTTTTTTAATTCATATATAACAAGTACAAGTTGTGTATATTGGGACTTAAATGGGTAGAACTTACAGAACCCACCGCAAGTCCTCCAACTTTTTAGTTAATTGAGGAATACCCAAGCTGTTAATATTTAATATCACTTTGCTCTTGTAACCTACACGTACAGTAAGGTGGTTTACATTAAGAGTGAAAAGAAAAATGTGTAGCCTTTTGAGTCAAACCTCTACAATACTTGTTTTAAAATCTCAAGAGGAAGCTGGGCAGGTTCCATGTGCTTTCGGTACCATAAAAATTACTTTTGAAAGTTAGAGTCAAACACAATTTAAGGTTGAATAGGAATATAAAGGATTATATCACTGCATGTAAAAGGAAGCCTAGAATTATTGCAAAAAACAAAAATCAATATAATGCGGCAGCAGGGGCGGGTAGTTGAAGAATGTTAAAATGGTCATTAACTTATTATAGACCTAAATAATGTTTTTTTTCATATTTTTTAATAGCAAAAACTCTAAACACACTCACCTATAAAAGTACAGGCTTCACAACAGAAAAGCTGTTAGCGCAGCAATTAGTCTTTCCAAAAATAAAATCCATTAATGCCTTTACTCTTCTTACTTACAGAACATACTGAAATATTGATGTATAAAACTGGCTAATTGGAAGATCCAAACACAGACCACCCTCCTACGCAGATGAAAAATAAAATGTTATGTGGCTCCTTTCATTTTTTCTTTCATAAAATATCAAACCTCACTTTCATTCTGCAATTACTGACCATCATTTAACATGAGAGGCTTTTTGTGTAGCCTCAACTGGAGGAACAGTGAGGGGGGACAACTTTCTGTTTTAAAAGAATAAAAAAAGTACTTACAGTAATGAGTCAAAACAAGAACCACACTTTTGCTTCATGACTCGTTTCCACTAGTCCACTAGTCCATCGATTGATGTGGCATCCTGCTTAAGCGAACATCTGTCAACCATTACACTTAAAGCCTACGTTGAATCAGCGTGTACTGTGTAGCCAATTGAAATGTATTTCCATTGAACATTATGGTAAGAACAATAATGACCAATTAATGACTTTAGTTTGTAATATTTAATTCCACTTTACATTGGGCCTTTGTTAACTATCACAGTAATAACTTTCAATTTATTTTCTTCTATAATGATTTAAATTATTGTCTTTATAACCTACTTCCACTAATCACTTAAAGGTCACATATCATGCTATTTGTAGGCAATAGCATAGGTCTCAGATATATAAAAATATATTAAAAAGATGTCTATGAAGTGTTTTGCTCAAAATACCAAACAGATCACCCATTCTAGCCATGCCTCATATCCCTCTATTTCACTTCCTGTTTCAAAAGTTCTCATTTTGGGTATAAAGCTTTCAAATTAAGTAGGGGTCTGAGCTCATGAGGGACCCGGCAGCTACTGTCTAAAATTAAATACTGCCGTGATGAAACGCCATANTAAAGTGCTGATTCGGGTATAAAGCTTTAAAGAAAGAAAGAAAGAGGGGGGGGAGCTTATGCCTGCTCATGCGGGAGAATTCTACCGGCAGATACTGCCTTAATGAAACGCCATATCATGTTCAAAACCACATCAAGGATTATTTCTGAAACAGTATGGAGCTCAAATGTTTTTCCTCTTGCAGGTTTATCACAAGGTGAGTTCCTTTTTTTTATCCTGATTTTTTTTCCAGTACAGGTTAGCTCTGAGTGTTAGCAATGCTTGCTAGTGTAAACAAAGGCCACATTACGTCCAAAACAGTCGGGCATTGTTTCTGATAGCAACGTTTCTGATAGGGCGGTGGGTGTAAAGCCAGCCCACATTTCAGATATTACGTCATGATCGCAGCAAATCTGGATCAGCTCCGTTGTAGCCCCGTTTTTAGAGATTTGGGTACGGAGGAAAAGAGAGAGGGTTTTATTTGCTGACACTGCGTGAGTTCCCTGACACACCGGGGACACATATGTATGTATAAAAGACATCAAAAAGTGCATTTTGCATGATGGGTCCCCTTTAATGGCCTGAAATATAATAGGAGGCGGATAAAGGAAGTCAGACAGGCCTACTTTAAGCCTAATTTTATTGATTCACAAGAAGTTGGTTTCAACGACAACAAGTTTGTCTGATACAACTCCTTATTTGCTTTTTACATTATGTGTCCTACAGGTAATGCTGATCCAAATGTAACCTTACAGCTCTGTAATCGCATCTCTTGTCTGATATTGTTTCCTATTAAAGCATTTTATTTAGCTTATTTTGCAACATAACTAATTTAATAATTGCTATATCGACTCTTATGCTCCACAATATGAATTCATGATAGGTAATTGTTGCATATATTTGAAGTAGTTCAACCAATTTGTTTAGTTTAACAGATACAAAAGGAAGTGCAATACTACTACAAGTCACATTGGCAGTTCTTTATATATTTAGCATAATGGGGTCATAATACATTCAGTGCAAACTACATTATACCAGCCTTATCCTGTAGAGAAATTCATTTTTCAAGCAAAACCAAAGGACATGATATGATTATGCGCTTATATAAAACTTTCATAGAGTTATATTCTACCATTGTGTTGTATTGCATGGTGTTGTACAGGCTTGAGAAGTGCCTTAAGGTAATGTGTGCACACATGCCGTGCATGGCTGATTGATGTCGTCATTAAATCCTATGCTGCACCTACTTTAAATGCTGTTCTCTTGTCTCTCCAGCCATTCGTATGAATACAAAAAATCCTTAAGGGTTTCACTGTACCGCTTTTTCATGACACAGGCAGAAGTTATGCAAATATAATAATCATTCATTAGTCATTATCAGGTGGGACTGAGGTGGTTGAGTTGTTTTGCTTTCACAAAAGTGCCATGTGGCAAAAATATGTCAATGTGAATTTCTAGGGCTGTGATCACTTGAGTGTACAGGGATCTGTTTTCATTAACTCTTATTCAGCCATTCAGTGTAGTATTAGCAGAGGAAGTACATTTCCTCTACCTGGTTATAAACCAATTTTGGAAGGCATTATTGTACTTTTTACTTCACTACATTTATTTGACATTATTTAAAAAATAAACGTATTGGCATATAATTCTATGTTAACATATTCAGCAAACGCAAACAAGGTAATTAAAGGAGCAATATAATGTTTTATAAGGTTTACCAATCAAAACAGAACAGGGTAGCTAACCAATCAGAGCAGACTGGGCTCTAGTTTCAGACAGAGGGTGCGAGTATGAGAAAATAAATAATTTTTGAACATTAAAGCATGGAGACATGTTTTTTCCACTAGAGGCACAAAATACAAATATGAAACCTGAAAATGAGCATAATAGGGTCCCATTAAAATGTGTTCCACCTCTATCAGCTGTGATGAACACATTAATCCAATAATCAATAATCCATTTATTTAGGCTATTATATTCTGAAATGGGCCATTAAACAAAAGCGTACATTTACTTTTGGTAAATTGTGATACTTTAACTTGAGTAAGATTTTCAATGCAGGGCTTATATTGTAACAATTTTTTTTTTTTTCTAATTGCTGCTTTTTCTTCTATATGTTTTCTTCTTCCACAACTAATCCTTAACATCAGCATTTAGAAATGTAAAATTATGCGAACATGCATACCACTAGTACTTGTTGCACAAATACCATATTTGAATACTGAGCTACAACGGAGCAGGGGGCAAAACCTTTCACACTATTTCTACTTGCATACAAACTTTTTTAAATTTCTTGCACACACACAAAGCCGAGATACAAAACCTCTCCAGCGTTAAATTGATATCGAAAACATCCTCTTCCACTCCTGCCCTTAACAACCACAGACATCTGCATGAGTGTTTTACATGAATGAAACTCAGTCACAGGGTGGGCCATAAGGTTATACTAATTACATGGAGTGAAATAAAAAAGAACAAATAAGCTATTAACTATTCTATTCACACACACACACAGGAGAGAAAAAGAACATCTGCAATGTGCTCTTGACTGCTTTATTTATCGGCTGATTGAATCAGAATTAGAGTGTCGGACAAGAGAAAACACAAAGGGGTGCATCGATTGTTGACTTTCAAAGACACACTAGAGGGCATTTCAAACACAAAAAAAAGGGTTATTTGGAAGAATCAAAGTAAATCTGAGCACAGATATTATTGAACTTCTCATCCTATAAAACGAGATTTACAATCAGAGCCTCTGTTCCCTACATGATGAGAAAATTATTTTCCCACAAAGAGGATGCACGCGCCCCGGTGGGAGGGTGATGGATGAGCAGCCTGCCGGGACGGGACCGATGGGGGAATACCCTGCCAATAAGTGATGCGGAGGGATAGTGCTGAGTGGCCGAAAACACAGCAGCACTCTGACTGCCACCGGACCATCTGTTGATCTATGGAGCACCACCCACACTCATTTGTCTTGGTTCTGCCCCGCTGACCACTCAGTGGGTTGGTGGGGGGGCCTGACTGTGAGCTACAGTGTGGTTTTTATTGGAGGTTATTAGCAACCACCTGGACAAATAATGGCGCATGCACCTGTTGTATAAAGTCTATACAACAGGCAAATACATGTATACAAATACATGTATACAAATACAGTACATGTACAGTGCCTGTGTTTTCTCATAATGAAAGTGAAGGTTCTCCTGTTATGCATACACATTTTCTTTTCCTTTTGGTAACATTCTCTTATCGACACAACTCAAAGAAATAGCAGGCAGGATTTTAAAAATAGTTTCCATTATTGTTGGTCAAGCATTTTATTGTGAATTGTTTGGTCCAAGCAGTATACAGATAAAGAAACCTTGCAGACATTGGAGAAGGTGGAGCCTACATTGGCCAACGGTGGTTTGATGGTAAATAAATAATAAAAGTGGATAATTTTTAGTTCATTAGATGCAAAATTGTTGTTAGCAATAACCAATGGGTTCAGAGATTGCATTTCAACAAACATGCCCCGACTTTTTTGCTTTTGACCAAACTGTTAACTTGCATACAACCAAAGACCACATACAATTGAATATTACTCAGACAACAAACATAAACAAAATCATTTCTGCTACCAAAATCTTGTCAAACAAATCATATGACATTTTGTGCTTCATGCATTGCAGACAGAGAAAAGGTCTCGTATACTCTGAACTTAGAGCCGCTAAATGCTTTGTTGTAGGGATGAATAAATGATTATAAAGCTGTTCTGTCTGTCATCAAGCTCCCCTCCAACATTTCACCCAGTCAAGATGCTGGATCAATGCGGCTGTCAGCCAATGAACGCCTTCTCAGCTGCACTCACAGCATTTGTTGGGCAAAAGCCAAAGTACTATCCATTCAGTACACACTCACACACAGCCTCTAGCTTAATTCATTCATTTTTAATTCAATGCCATATTTGTCAAAAACTTATGGAACCGGGCAAGAAAAGCAATCTGCAGGATACTTGTTTTTCATGCCTTCGACGACACCTTTGGTGATAAGCAGCCCCCGCTTTGGTGTTTTGCATTTACTGCAGACGCTGGCTCAATATAATCTATTATTAAATACTACTGTCTTATTTTTATCCCAAACAAATTGCTATTTCCATAAACACAAAGACGATAACTTCCTATAGCAAAAAAAAAAAGAGAGCTGAAAAGCAAAGTACGGTTTTTCTAAACAATCTATCGGTGGACCCATTATTGTATCTGTGCTGGCTAAAAAATTAGTTTTATTCATAAGAAAAAAATATTTGAGGTGCTGCAAATCACACCCAGGCTGCTTTTAACTCAAATGTCCCGAAGGCTCATTTAGAAAGGCCAACAGCGGAGAAGAGTCGCGCCTCTGGAAAGCGTACAGTCATGAGCAAGGAGTACATTTATATTTCCAACAGCTCCCGGGTATTGCCCAGCAATGCACCACTTTATTTAATGCCACACTGCTTGCATGAGTAAAACTATTTCCATCAGCACACTGTCAGACAGCCACTGTGCACATTCCCCTGACAAATGAGTAAACAATACTTTATAAAAGCAGCATTGTGGGTGGCTGCTTTTCTTCAGAAAGCCAGTCTCACCTCCAAAGGAACTGATGAAAGTCGCCTACTGTATAACAGGACTCTAGATGTTTGTGAATTGCTTTGGAACGCCCTGTCAGGAGATAACTATGTCAAGCAAAACTGAGTTATTAGGAGACGGCTGACCGATATACAAACACGTACGCTTGTGTTTAATTCAGAGCCATTGATTTCCTATTTTCAATTAATAATTGTAATTAGTGGCAGCATAGTTCAGGCTGCACGGGACGCGGGTCGATGAGGGGGAGGGCGATGTTGGAGGACAGGCCAGATGGATGACACCATTTACTGCTTGAAGGCCAAGTGTCAGTTTAGTCTGACACTGGCTGCATCTGCTTGTGCGTTTAGGTGATTGAGTTTTTACAAATTGTCCTTTAAAGAAGCGAGTTTCATGTCGAGATAATAAGCTAAGAAAGTCAAACCTGTGTTAATCAATACTTGAACAAAACAGTCATTTCAAGACCTTTAGATAAACCAATTAGATCATCAGTAATTCAGGTTCAGGTTATTTAATTCATACCTGTAGGTAGATTTGGTTTGAAGTAAAGCAACTAGAAGTGCACATTGTGAAACATGTTTTAAACAAGACAGGCAAGAGAAAGAAACTAAAGCTTTGTCTGCTAAAGCTAGAAACCAACCAATCCATTTCTAATTTCAAGAACCATCCGCCCTTCTGTCTGTTCGTCCAACCCACCAACCAGCGGCAGGGCAATACATGTCATTTGAAGTCTTAACTGGCTTCTTAGCTATCTTTTTCCATATTGTTTTTAAATTCTATATAATTGCTTTAATTTGCAGTCGTCAACAACTTAGCCGCAGAGTGATGCATGAGATGTGGCAACCTTTAACTTGATAGCTAATGTTGGACTCGTTCAGGCGTAGTATGGGTTGCTTTCTTGTGTGGTAATTGCATTTTAATGATCTCCCTTTATGCAAACTTGGGGCCTACATTTGAGTTCAGGTCTAATGGCCCTTGGCAGGTGGCTGTCCTCCCACCGACACGCTGAAAAATATAAAGAGGTGAGAGGTGAACATCAGGCAGCTGATGGCGCCATTTGGCCGAGGACGGAGGTCAACCATCATCGTAGCGTGTTACAGCGGATACCGATAAGGTGGCTATCTTTCTTGTCTTCATCTAACTGAGTAAAGACAATAAAGAACAGTCCCATCTTCTACTTACTTTAGATTGTTGAGACACTTGGACATAATAATTGTAAACTCGCACTGCCACAACCCTCACACTCACCATAGCACAGGACCCCAGCCTCCCCATTAACTCAGCTTTACTCTGTGTTTTAGAAAATTATCTATGGGTTTGTCTTGAATTGCAACACTGCCATTAGTGTAAGATTATTCGGTCTTCAGAAGTTATGAAAGGTCTTCAAGTCTCCAAAACAAATGGACCCGGTGATGATAAACTAGTTAAAACACTAAAGAGGCATGTTTTACAAGTGTTTCTCCATTGTGTTCAGCAGACATAGAAGATGCGAGTTAAGGGTTAGGGTTAGATAAGTTGCAGACCTCCAATGACTCAAATTCATAATTCGGTTAAAAATAGTAGGTAACCAAGATCTAAAAAAGTGAATATAGCTAAAACCTTCTGGAGATTTTGCCACCAACAACAACACTGACCCATGTACAAAGAGGATACATCCCAATACGCCATAGAAAATTGTTGCACAACAATCTAAACTCTAGTTGTTTTTAAGATACTTTAATGTAAGCACTTTGAATCGCCACGTGCTGAAAAGTGCTGTATAAATAAAATTGCCTTGCCTTGCCTAAAGATGTTAAGTCCCCTCATTCATTTTGCACTTCAAGCTGTCTTGACCTTTCTCAAGGGGGCTCTTGGTGCTGAGGAAGGAACCGAGGTAACCTCCAAGTAAGAGGGAAGGTCGATCTGTTGATTCCTAAAGGATCTCCTGAAGCCAGTCTGCTCTATAGGATGGCACATGGACTGACTGAAAGCATACTTAGGCTTTATGATAAGATGACACTTCACTGATTCCTCAGGGAGGAATCGTCGTCCAGGACAAATACCAAGAGGTTACAGCAATGGGGGAAGAGCAAAAACCTAAGAACGAGATGAATATGAATTGTGTCTTAATTTGAATTCATTTAAAAGTATAAATACTTAACATCTTTAGGCAAGGCAAGGCAATTTTATTTATACAGCACTTTTCAGCACGTGGCGATTCAAAGTGCTTACATTAAAGTATCTTAAAAACAACTNGTGTGTGTGTGTGTGTGTGTGTGTGTGTGTGTGTGTGTGTGTGTGTGTGTGTGTGTGTGTGTGTGTGTGTGTGTGATAATACATAATAATAACTTTAATTGATATAGCGCCTTTCATTAACCCAAGGTCGCTTAACAAGAAACATACAGTATAAGGACATAAAGACATGAAACAGGGGGCAGAAATGGAAGTGTTACATTGCAGGGGGGGAAGGGAATGTTTATCCCAGCACTTAATTTAGGTCCTCAGTGATAATACACACAGTCTCAGGGGACACTGATTGTCCTGCCCGAGACGAACAAAGCCACACACACACACACACACACACACACACACACACACACACACACACACACACACACACACACACACACACACACACACACACACATAACGCTGACGCGTGGACTTGCCCCACTGCCAAGTCCAATTAACGGCTACAGCGGCATCAGCATGCCCCTTGTGTTTGGTCAAAATGAATTTACCAACAAACTTTTTAATCAAATCGCACCACAACCCCTGAAGGGTGATTGGCTCTCGGCGCTCTACAGTTGCGATGTCCGTTTCCTGCATCAGGGAGCCGTGATTCAGCCACCAAGCAGGCACTTTTACTTGCTTCTTGCGAGCCTAAGAAAAAAGATCCTTCAGCATTTCTTGCAGCTTGTTAAATTACAGCGAGCAACACAATCAAAGCCAAAAATGTTCAAATGTCAGTGGGTTTTTGTTGTGTTTAATAATAATATTTTACACACAGACACTCCTGCTAAAGACAGGATATGTATTTCAATATCAAAAGAATCCATTTCAGAAGAATTTTAGATAACATTGGAAGCATAAGTCAGAAAGATATGAAAAGTTACTGAGCTGAGCTTTTCTTTATGTGAATGTCTTTAAGATTGTCTTCAAAGCACCGTTCAAAACACTCAACGCATTGCATCTCATCACTGATTTTGCTCCAGTACCATCTTATGAAAGAAATTCATAAATGTCAATAGGACTATACTTTATATCCATGTGTAACAGTAGAGCCTTTTTACAGAAGACATCTCTCATTAATGATTACAGTTATTCTGATACAACTGGCAAACATGAAATTGCTGCTCTTGTAGGAATGTTTCAACTTTAAAAAATATGGTTTTCATTTCTCCCGAAATTACCGAAAGAGGACAGAAAAGAGACATGAGGCAATCAAGTTTGATTTCTAACGTGAAGACCTACATCACTGGTCTGTCATTGTGTGGATGTGCACTTTGGCACCTTTTATTATTTGTATCCGTCTAACGTTCTTCTCTGCATTAATAAAAATAATTTGGTGCTGATAACTTTAAATCCTGTGCGCGAATGGTAGACTCCTTCAGTGAGAATAAAACTATTATCTAGAGAGGTAATTATAGAATGGAAATGCAACAGCTACCGCCATAAAATGCAAAACATATGATGAAAATGAGAAAGATGAAAAACAAAGCCTGAAATTTGTGAAAATTAAACCATCAAATGACAATTGTAATTTGTATTTCTAGAATTTGCACCGAGGGACTTTGATGTTGAAGCTACCTATCTCTATGTTTGTATAGTTGTGTGCAATAGCTGCTCTGTTAACAGATGAGGAGAACATTGACTCCATCAGCAAACAAATTTCAGGCTGCTGTTTTTCCCAAGTTTTCTCTCCCCCTCCTTATACGCCATCCATCATGTGTGTCTGAGAGTAGAGGGGAAATGGACTGGCACCTCACCTCTGAAACCCTTTGATTACCCGTTTTCCTTCTAATGCCACGTGGGCCCACGCTGGCTAAACCTCATGACAGACACGCCATTAAGGAATATAACGACTTGCCCACTTCTGCCTGCCCTCCATCCCTCCCCAACTCCAGCCTCTCAACATTCCCCTCCCTCTTTCTCTCTATGCACTCTGATTAATTTCCAGACTAACTTGTTTATCGTCCACTGCTGCCTCTCAGAAGTGGCCAGCACAATAGATCCTTTTCCTCCCCACATGACCGACTACGCTTTGACTTTCAAAAACGGCCAGGAATTATTCATCGGCTGTCTTCCTCTGCTTTACATGCCAAGGCACACAG
>NW_011356153.1:19276-32967 GCF_000735185.1 Notothenia coriiceps
ACACACACACACACACACACACACACAAATAAGACTCATAAATGTCAATACGCTGAAAATAATCTTGTGCTTAGCAGTGGTGATGCGCAGCAATGCGACCGTGATAGGTGTCTTTATAGCCTTACATAAGATTTCTTATTTCCGGTGATTGTATTAACACTTAAAAAAAAGTGGTGCTAATATTTCCTATAGTATCCACTTGTGATGTTAACTTCCTGGATAGCCTACGAAAATGCGTCATCACAGCAGCACTCTATAAGTGACGGGATTTATCCCAGGGCCACAAACTCCTCCCCTATGCCTTACATTCATCTGGATCACTAAGGCTCTTAATGCATTCTTTCTTTTAAATTATTTTTCAAGATTCTCTCACTCTTCAGCCTCTCATGTAGCGTTCCCTCTTTTCTCCCCAGAAACTTGGCGCATCATTTCTGCAAAGCCGTACTTAATGACTCGCTGAAGTCTGTTGGGTAATGAAAGATACACTCTGTCATAAAGCGCCAGCTTCATCCTAAATGGGGTTTGGAGCTGGACAAAGCTCAGGAGAACGGACTGGCTAATGGCTACTGACCCCACCTTATGGCCCCCTCCAACACGGGCAACAGGTATTAGCTTCCTAATGAACTCGCCGCTAATGAGGAGTGGTGGGAGTTCAGAGTCGTCTATTGCCAGGCAGAGCACAGGAGAGTGAGACTCGTAAAGAGGAGGATGAGCCACTATGCTGTGGTGACGGACCAGCAGACATAAAGAAGAAGAGAGAGATCCAGGCCGAACACTGTTATGAGTTATACACATACATTATGTACGATATTGATTCTCGTTGTGTTTTTTCAAACACAGCCAGCACTCCAGCTGGCCTCACTGTAGAAGATTAATTGCAGCGTGTTAATGTAATAAGAGAAGCATGTTTTAAACAAAAGACATAAACACTTCATCGTTCTAATCCCTTTTCAAGCATGGCTGAATTGTTCATGTCCTCTGCGACCATTTTGTAGCGTCTGAGATGGGGATGAAAAGGTTTTAGTGACATCCCATTAACCTCCCAGTCTGGAGCTGCACTGGATTATGGGATTGAGAATAGTCGTGTGAATCTGTGACGAATTATAATAAATCAGCTTTTTAACTTTTCCATGTTTTGGGTTAATATTATTGCTCTATTGGTGTGTATGTTGTGCTCTACTACTGTAGATTATACTATCCAACAGTATATAAAGGAGTAAAATCAGCACAAACACAATGCACCATATTCTACAAGATGGTTTTAGCTTTGAGACGATGCAGTTTTCAATATTTAAACAACTTTTAGTACATGAGCACTGGCCCCTGCTGGACCCCTTCTAGAACCACCCATGAACACGATGAGTGTGCTTGTGCATGGCCCAGCGATACACAACTCGTTTAGGCAACAGATCAACCTGTTATGTTTAGGAAAATATCATGGTTTGGGTCAAAATAAATTATACGTAAATAACAGAATTGTTAGTGAAGTATGTAAATTAGGTGGTGTGACGGCCCCAGAGCCTGTGGCCTGTTGGTGGTGTGCGTGTGTGTTGCTGGTCCTTTGATGGGGGTGGAGCTGAGGAGACAATCAGCATAACCTATGTAAAAATGTCTATGTGTTCGGACCCCAAACACATCTGGTAGGCCGAACACATATGGTACCTACACCTGTCTCCCTTTATAAATCACTCTACTCGAAATGCGGTGCAGCTTTTGCGGGCTTCACGTAACGCCCATATTTGCCTATAAATAGTCAAAGAAACGCCCTTTCATTCATTCATTTTGACTGACTGCATGAAGAAGATAACAGGAAATGACGACAGAACAGCTAAAAAAAGACATCTCACACCGTGTCAGATTTTGGTTATTTTGGGGAGGTGGAGACATTTCCGTATTTATTTATTTCTCCAAGTTATGTTTTTGTGTGCACTGAGGAGTCTCAAACAGGCGTTTGTTTCATCATTTTGAGATTGGGTTTAATCAATGTTTGAAAATGAATTCTTCATATATGATAAATGAGAGGTAACATTTTATTTATGGTATTATTTCCACATATTTCTCTCCATTCTTCCTTCTGCCAACGGTGTCGCAGTTTCTCGTCTCTCCCGTTTGTGCTTAGTGCGTATGCATGTTTTTTTTTAGCGTATATCCCTTTATAAATGAGGCCCCTGGCCTGTAAATGCCACGGAAAAGAAGTGGGTTTTTAAACGAGATTTAAAAACAGGCAGAGTTGGAGAAAGTCTAACCTGGAGGGGCAATTCGTTCCATAATTTTGAAGCTGCAAAAGCAAAGGCACTGTCTCCTCGCTGCTTTAGCCTTGATTTTGGGACTACCAGAATTAATCTGTCAGCCGATTGACAGACTTTTTCATGTGTGACCTTGCAGAAGTTATTTGAGGACACACTTTCTGCACAATGGAGGTATAATCTACCATCTCTTAATAAACTTGACTAATGTTTGCACACAGGAGCGTTGAATTAAACATTTTTCCTTTTAGTTAACTGCTGCATTCAAGTTTAAGCCAGTAATAGCATCTAATTTGGTCTTTAACCTTGAACTTTGCGACCTATCGAATAAAAATACTAAATGACCCCGGTGTCTAATTGTAATTGAAGTAATCTCTATGAAAGGCCACACTGAACACTCTTCCCAAGGGTTTCATCTCTTATTGAGTCTACAGCAGCCTAGCAGGAGCTTAGTCCTTCCTTTCCTTCGGTGAATTGCCTTAAGGCGGCCTCGACTTTGTTCCCTCTTCTCTCCCAATGGAGGGGTGACCTTCCCACCGCATTCAGGACTGCACAGTCACTGGTTATGTACCGGAGGGGATAGAAACCCCATCTCCTCAAGAAACATGTCACGTCCCTCTTTGCTCTACCTTCCTCTCACTCCAACAAATCACACCTTCGTCTCCTCGTTTTACTCCCGTCTTCTTACAAGGAACTTAACCTTTTACACCTGCTGCTTATTTCCCCTTACAAGTTGTTTACCTGTTTCGTCTCAAGAGCGCGTGTTTTCTGCAAGCAGTCTCAGCACACAAAGGCAAGTCTGCACGTATTTTTGATTCAGGAAGGATAATAATGGAATCTAACCACTATGAATATAATACACTTCATAACACTACAACTTCTGTTAAGATCATAACAAACTTTCTGATGAAAAACAATTATCTAAACAAAAAGGTACAGGAGTAGATCAATGTTTGTTATAAACATGATCTCGGTACTGGGATTTGACAAATATCCATTATATTGAAGGGATTAAAATCCTTTAAACATATATTTTTTCTCATCTTTCATCAGCTTTTAACCTTAAGAAGAAATCTTGATGATCATTTTATGCTACATTGAATCATAATAAAATGGTAAATAATGTTTTTCCAGTCTTTGCTATCGCTCAGATCACATTTGCATATACAAGTTAGCATTCACCCATTCACACACACGTTTAAACTGAGGGGCCAGCTGCATAGGGGGACTAACATTCACACCTTGGCTGAGTTTGATGTTGAAAGTGGATGAGATTGTTGATGATGTTGGTGATGTTGTTAATTATGTCAGGACTTATGTCTTGAATGTTGTTGTGTTGAGTATTGTTGTATTGTTTTAAGTGTATGGGGATTCTAAATAAACAAATATTCAAATTGGCGGTGTATGTAAGTAAGTGACACTCCAAAACTGTAGGGGAGCTAAGCGGCAAGAATAAGAATAAGTCAATAAGTCAAGACAACTAGAGTTGCTACAAGCATTAATACATTGTAGGAAGAAAAGCATATCTGTTGTTCTATTGTCTGTATGTTGTAACCATTGGAGTCTTAAATCAAAAGAATACAACTACTTTGATTTGAGCTTGTGATAGAGCCAATCCAGAACCAAAATCTCTTCTTCTCACTGGAGGAGGACAAAAAAATAAATTCCATGATAAAAACTATTAAAACATTTCATTTAGAAGAATCTTGGTGGTGAAAAAGGCCTTGTCTGGAGTGGAGTGTGAACAAACAAGAATCAAACGCAGAAGTTGAGGCAGAGTTGCACTGTGATGGCTCTGTATGGATTTTGTACAGTCGAGCTGAAGAGTGGCGCCGCGAGATAAGCAGAGAGGCACATGAGACATAGACAGAAGAGCGGAAAGAGTGAACAACGGCAGAGGGAAAACGCGGGCCGAATTATGTTGTTCCACACCTTGACAGGCTTTCTGTAACATGGATGTCAGGGAGAAAAGTTCTTGAGAAACTTGGCTCTTGTGGGGACTAGGAGGCAGCGAAGAATACATCACTGCAGGCAACTCTATGATAGTGTGCGTGCCCAGCTGCTGTTCTGCTTCTTTGTGGGATTTTCTTGCCTGAGAGTGGTACACGTGTGTGTACATGTGTGTGTTGATTCGGTGTGCATGAGCCAGCTCTGATAAATGGCATGTCCGGGCACAGTAGTGAGCGAGCGCCCACGCTGGCCATTGACAGTCCTCTCAGCAATTCACACCACATCAACTCCACCTTGAAACATTATTATATTTTTAGTAACAGTAAAAAAGCAAGAAGGTAAAACGAGAAACTCCCAATTTAAAACATGCCACAAAAAATGTCCTCGCAGGTTTAGCAGTTTTTCATTTTCATATCATGGTTATTTTTAAAGATGATGTAGGAGATTTTTGTCTGACGTATGAAAATTCATCCATTAGAAGAAACCAAACCAAAAAGTATGCCTAACAGTCTTAAAAGCTTCTAAAAGCTCGCCAGAAAAAAAGGTGCGTTAATGTAATGTTGCTTTGTCCGTTTCCATGACAACAAATGGAGACCTGTGCCAAATTCATCACTTGTGACGGAAATTAAAACATGTTTTTGTACAAAGAGTTCTGTTTGTTCAAGTCAGGTTTTGTTGTGCACTATTCCTGACTCCTCGTGACCCTTTTGGAGAGTGTAGTGAGGTGAGCTACCCAGAAGCCCTTGTGTTCTTGGGTCACCTCCTGTACTTGGTTGAGATTACACTGTCACCTCCATCAAGCCGCAACAAAAAGAGTCACAGGCCTAATTCAGAACCGAACCCACACCCTCGCACTCAGTGACAGAGTGAACTTCCTCTGTAGTCACACTCAGAGCTGAATAAAGCTCCTTCTCTAAATTGGAGGATGGAAATGCAGCCCATGCTTTGGGGGCGAACTCCCCTCTCTCCAGCAGAAACAGGAACTGCTTTCGTAACCATTGTTTGGAGTGAGCATCTCTCTGACAATACAAAATTAATAATAATTAAAACTCTGAGGATTTTGTCTTTTATTACTTTTATGTTAACCTCAGTTTTCAAATCTATCTTTATACAAATCAAATGCACAGGTCTACCGTTTTCTAGACTAGACACAGGTCCATACTAAGTAAAAAAATAAGATCACAATGTAACCTTCAAGTTCTTTACATCTGTATGACAATATTCAATATTACATGTCTATCGTTATTTTGGACAGTTTATTAGTAACTGTTTGCACGGAACTATTGTTACACACCGTGTTCCATGAAGGACACTAACAGCGTTGGTTAGGTAAGGCAACAGGGTAAGTCAGGACCAATGCAGACTTGCTTTGGAGAGTTTAATAACTTCCACTTCCTGCTAGTTTGTTGGGAACTGCAACGAAGGCTGAGCCTTCAAGTAACGGCGCAAACCTAGTAGATGTGGGCAGTGGAGGATAGTATGGGCTGGATTGGAATTGGGCCACAGTTTCAGATGTATTCTGAGCTTGTTTATGTGCAACCTGAGTTGAAAAGGCATTGCTCTCAACACTTCAAATTAAAACACCTGCTCCTGTGAACATATATATGTATATACTTCTGCTGCTGTCTACTTACATAGTGTTTCATAAGTCTTTAACTGTTGGTCGGCCTTTGTTTCTGACTTCCCCTGCTCTTAGTGTCATATGGACTGCTGCTGAGAAGTTACTGTGTTCATATAAAGTGGCTGTGAGTATGAAATGAAACCACCCATTAGCAAGTGCTGAATGTGTTTTGAATAAGACTCATAATCTATCTTTACAGCATCCAACCCTCACACCCTTGAGGCTTTAAAGATGGACGCAAATGTTTGGAGTTTGAGTGCTGCTGTCACATCAGTAAAATGGATCACAACAAAAAACTACTATTTAAAGCCACAGAAGGAACATACTTCAGAAATTCTGTGTGGCTTCAAACCAGCACTTTTTTGGTTCATATAGCGAGCATGTAAAGAAACTACTATACTTATTAACACATTAAGACTCAAATAGTGTATCTACTGAAAGATATTTGAGTTGCTAAATTCTCCACTATGTATATCAGTAAGTTTGCCTGCTTTAGCTTTAAGGCTTTTTATGATAGATTTATTAATTTCTTTATTTATTGATTTAATTGGTTAACAAAATATCAGTACATGGTGATGCCTTCCAGTGTTTTACTATTCACTGTCTTTTTTAATCTTAATAGGACCATTATGTACTATCATTATCCTGTGTTAAAAAATACTTGAAAGTAGTAATTGAGAGTAGAAAACTCTTATTTAATCCAGTGAAAAGTTGGGTCATTTTTCTCATTGACTTTTATACAATCTCCCTACTTTCGGCAACACAAAATACCAATTTTGGATTAGTCCACATTGTTTAATTCCGATTAGTTGAAGTTACGCACATACGACCCCATATCCACCACAAAGCAATTCATTGTCCATCACCATATTTAACCATAAGTCAACTTTGTAGACTTTGCTCAACCCTGTTGTCTTTTATGTTTCTTTTGATTAGTTAGTTCTCAGTAAAAAACAATATAAGTGAACATAGACAACTTTGTCAGCTGTCAAAGTAACAAAAGTCTGAAGGTAGTAGGAAGTAATCACTGATTATCAAAATTATATACTTCATAAATTGCCTATGTAGCAACTTCCCTCTGCTTGATTTTTTAAAGAGCCTTCAACTGCGTCTTCACAATGTTCTGTCCCCTTCATCTTCTCCTTTCTGCTCTTGATTATCTTGCTGATATTCACCATCTCTACATAATAATCTCTATCATAATTTGTCCTTATCTGCTACTTTTATCTTTTAATTTGCTCTGCTTTTGAGCTCTCTTGCTACATCTCCTCTCTTGTCTAGTCTTCGCCGCCTCTTCCTTGCCTCTCGTTGCCTCACCAAACTTCTCTCCGAGCTATTTATATTGCCTGGCAGAGCAACAAAGTTCTTCAACTGGACAGAAGTTTGGAGAGGCTGAGGCTCACACACTGCTCCACAAGCTAATCTGGTTAGCTACAGTCGAACACAGCGCAAAGGACAATCCTGTGGACTTCTTATTTTCTTACTTAGTACTCACTGAAAGTTTGTATTCTAGGTACATAAGATGTGTATTTCTGGTATGTATGGTATGTGTATCAAATGAAAAAAATAATAAGTGTTCAGATACTTGATGTAGGTAAAAATAAAATGCTAAATTAAGATCATCATATGATTTGTCGCATTTCTGTGAGAACCTTTCTCAGGAAAACAGCCCTGTTTTTAGCTTGTGACGATGTATTTCCTAGTTAATCCAATTTTCCCAACATATAAAAAGAAACCCTCTTCTTTTAGTTTATCACATTCAAAATCAACACGTCTAGAGAAACAGGGGTGTCACTGGACAAGAAGTGGCAAAAAAACCACCATTTTAAAAGTTACTAAAGCTGTCAAAAAATGAAGCAACTACTTCAAAAGGGGACAGACAGTCTCTCTAAGTTATGTTTACATGCAAGGGATGTGCCAGGTTGTATTGATACAAATATAAATATAAAAAAGGTAAGGTATAAATAAATACCTTTTTAAAAACCTAAAAACATGCAGAATCTACCAACAGAACATGGTAATAGCTAGGCAGAAATGTGCAAAGATATATTCAAGGGGATATTAAAAAGGTTCACAGTGTTAAGAATACAAAGAATATGCTATGTGCAGAGATAATAATTCAAATAGATGTGAAATGATTGCATAGTTGAATCATCACCTCCCTGCAAGACTTTAACACAAAGTCAACATTAAAACCTTTATGAAGGAAGATATATCGCAGCACTGGTATATTTCACTTTTAGATTTAGTGTTTTTTTGAGTGCTTGGCTTAGTGGTATTTTATTTTGAAGGGTCCTTCCACAGACAGGGTTGAATACCTCTCATCAATAAATCGCAGCTTGACGGTAACATCCAAACTGAAAGAGCCCCCACTTTACTCTTCTGAATTAGAGGAGCAGCTCCAGGAACCAGGAACCAGTAATGCGTCAGTGCTTCCTGTGAGAAATTAAGCCTTTAAATTCATGTAATAACAGCACTGCTGCTAAACCAAGTGTATTTGCACAACATCATGAAGACTTTATCCTAAGCTGTAGTATATTAGATAGCAAAATAAAAAAGCAAACAATGTGGGACCGTTCAATCAGTCACTGAGCGCAGGATTCATTTCCTCAGACCAATCAGGTAAGGGAGTGTTTAATATAAAACACATAGGCTCAATATCCCAATGGGAGAGGCCTCACTGTGCAGCATCTTGACAGGAAATGAAAAGCTGTGGGAAATTGGCAAATCATGTATTTTAAATGTACTTTCCAGTCTTCAGGTTCACCTGTCACAGTTGAACTGTCTGCAAGGGGAGGGGTGAGGCTGAGGAAGCTTTGCGTTATCGCTTAACAAATAAGAGGGAATGAGGAATAGAGACTAAATCACATTGAAGAAAGGAAGTTTAAGTCCGCCAAACTTCCTGAGTGAAGCCGACAGATTGACTCGATCGACGTACTTCATCCTGCTCTTCCCCTCAGCCTTACTGCTGCTAGATTTCGCTAACCCCTGTCTTGGCTTTGTCCTCAGTCCCCTGGTCCCTGAGCAGTAATAAAAACAGGTAGACAGAGGGCAGGCTGGGGCACACCAATAAGGAAAGTGGGACTGAAGGGGCTGTGTGACTCATTAAGTATCAATACCCCCAAAATACCTCCAACTGCACACATACACTGAACGGTGGTCCTTTAGCAGGTGTGAGGTTAGTACGACAGTTTCCAGAGCCAGGGAGTCAAAACTAACTATGAAAATGAGATTAACATTGATATGCAATGGCTTGATTTCCACTTTAAAGATGGAACTTGGGCTGAGCTTCATAGAGAAAATCAAATCACACAATTTTTCTGATCAAATTCCTTTATATCGATGTTGCGACTTTATTGTATGGTTGACTATAAAGGCAAATAATAGAAGAGTTAAAGCAGTTAATTTCAAACTCAACCTTTAAAACCAGGATCTTTAGTCTCATAATTTTAATATCATTTCTATATATTGTGCAGTCCCATTTGGAATCGTGTTTACTGTTCTATATTACGAAAAGGACTTAAATGAGCGGCTGATGACTCTAGTTGCTTTCTGGCCTCTACATGTAACTCTCATCTCATCCACTCTGCTAAAATGTAGCCTTCCACCATTTTAGGAATATATTGAAAACGCCATGCTCTCTATTCCAGACCGATTTGTTTGTACGTGCCTTTGCCTTCAGCAGACTCAATGACTAAAAGTTATTCTGCTAAAATTGAGCTAACTACAATAATGGTTTGGCAATTGAAAAAATGGTGGTCTCACAATAAGTAATCAAACAGAAATTAAAAAAGTAGTCAACAAATAAAAGGTTGAAATGACTAATCTGTGCAGTGTCTGCTCATCTCGACAGAACCAAATTCAAGATAGAACTAATAGTTTAATGTGAGATGATATATCTGACAAAATGTACCTATTATAAACAAGATTACCAAGGTTTCCCAAGAAAGCAATTACATCCAAATTCCCAGAATTCAATCAAAATCTGGTTTGGGGATTTACTGTTTGTGCTTCTCATGGCACACCCAACACTGACTTTTAATTTAAGATGTGTAATGATATGTTATAACAGCGACGCTGGCCCTTTAAAGCCAAATAAGCATATCATGATGTCCTTCCTGCTCATTTACCATTTTCTTTGTTATCGGCGGGAATGAGGTTGCAGATCGACCTCTAGTGTGAAAATGTGCTCTTTTCTTTATCACCACATAAGGTGAATGTTAGATGACATGGTGTCCCTTTGAAATGCCAGTCTGTGATCATTATACTCTGTCCCACAACCAACCATACATCATTGCTGCGGTTCCAGCTCTGATGTGTGTACACCAGGGTGGAAATGAGAGGGGGGGAACCAAAAACTTCCCCTTGATGTCTTAAATTAGCTTTTCACATTTTAGGATAACATTTCTCGTTTCTAAATATGGCAAGTCTAATGTGTAAAATGTCGTGCCTAATTTCAGAGAGATATCATCCCCCAGGATTCACTAGATGTTCATTTAAACATGTTCTGGACTTCTGTCTGGACTTTTCCTGGTAATGTTTCGATGAAAGTATTGACATCAATATATAACAATTGTCAGGCTTAATCCCTGATCTGGAAGAATTAGTAGAGATTGTCCCAGGTCGTTCTGCAAATGTCCTGTCATACTTTACTGTAAAAACGTGGGGGGGGAGCATGTGATCAGCTGTAATAATCACATATGGTGGTCATATGAGTGTGTGCCATTTTATGGAAACAATTAAATGCGAAAGGATAAAGAGCAAAGTCTTCAGCCCAGTAAGATTTTCTTGTATCAGCTTTTCTTTTCTGATGTAATGAGTGTGACGACTGTGATGTGAACTCACCACTGGAGCAGTCCAGTCCTCCCCAGCCGGGCTCACACTGGCAGGTGTCAGGAGAGACACAGCGTCCGTGGGAACACTCTTCAGTACACAACGCTGAGGAGAAAGAAGACACAAGATTCTTTAAAAGTGTACAATAAGATACTTCTTTTTTTTTTAGCTTTAATGAATTACAAAGGACCTGTAGATCTCAGTCAAGTTTTACAATACATAAAAAGTGAGCAGAACAATTCATAATGTGAATATCTCTTTTGTTTACAGATGTAATGTGAGTCTGCAGTAACTTTCTGATCATAGAAAAAAGCCTGGTGTCTTGGTGTTATTCACAACTTCTTATTTCACCTTCTTCCAAATACTGTTTTGCTTTTTAAACATTGTGAAAACGATATCAAAAAAGTATTTTTAAATACCTTACTGGATCATAACTCTTTTTATTTTACTTTGTAATTGAATGATCTGAATATTATCATCTATCAAATGTGAAACGATGCAACTTTTCTTTATCAAACAAGCAGGCTAAAACAATGCCCTCTAAATGAGAAACTAAACGTGGAACATTCCAGATAAACATCATCTACTGTACAGCATTGTTAAGTGAAAAATGACAATTTAGCTAAATGCTTCAGCTTTGAGTGAATTCCTATATTATCATATCCGACTCTTTAATGCTCTGCACACTTCTGATTAACGAGGTGCAGCTAGTTTTTATGGACTTGTTCCCCCCAGGATTCGCCTCTCAGGCGGCATACAGTTGGCCCTAACTTATTGGTGGAGGTCGCAGGGGTCGTCTGCAGTACTAAAAGGAATCCCTGCAAAATCTGTATTTTTATTAACTAGGGCTATGGAAAACATGTGGTATCTGTTGAATGAATTGAGTTAATGAACAAACAGCAAACAGTGTTATTTAGCATTGCGTTATTAGATTTGTATCAATAAACTTTGTGATTTACTATTTATTTAGTAACCAATTCTATGATACGCATGTAATGCATTATAATACACTATAATACACTGATATATTAAATATTCCCAATGCTTTAAAACAACATTCAGAACACATGTAAAAACATGTATGACTTAATAAGGTAAAGTATCACAATATTTTTATTGCCAGTAGTCACCCACATATTTTTCCCATTACTTAAAAGCAGCCAATGACCACTAAAAAAATATAATGTATAACAATTCTAGGAATTATAATACACTATCATTCTCAACAGAAAAAACGTCAGTGTGTGATACTTGACCTTAAAATTAGAATAGTAGTGATTTAAGAATATTTTAATGCATTTTAAGTTTACATTATGGTAAGATTCTGCCGGCCTCCTGATAGAGTGCAGGGCATATTATCGTCTTTGTACAGCAACCAGATAAGGCAGCGCTGACTGACATCTTCATTTTCCCCTTACGACTGGTGTAATATTTCATCAGGACACAACCTTAAAGTTAGGAGCCGTCATACACCATTCCACGGTTCAAAACAAACGACTCTATCACAGCATAATTAATGATGCCTTGTCTCACTGTGGTATTATCTGGTGCAGCGATTAGCTCAGAGAAGGCGAGGTGGCCATAAGAAGGTGTGAGGAGGAGGAAGATAGATGGATGGAAGATACAGAGAAAGCAATAACGAAAACAAACACATTTCTCTAAAAGTGAATCTGAAAACTTCACTCCAACAAAAGAAAATATATGAAAAAGTTGAAATCCCCCCAAAAGACATTTTTAAAACATAAAAATTGATCTTTCCACTTGAGACTGTAGTATGTAGGCCTATGCACATTTTTAATAAGTTTCATCATGTATTAGCTACTTGTATTTACACTATAACTGTTTATATAGTGCTATGATCACTCTGTTCATGGATCACTACAGCATTTTTGGAAAAGTCTTGCCAAAGTTAAGTCTTCAAAAAGTTTATATTTATGTACTTTTGGGATGGGATGTGTCTCCCTACGAATTCCTCACAAGCACCAACATCATTACATCAATCCTGATTGCCTGTGGATCATGACTTGGATAATCCACCTGTCTTTATATATGTAGCTTGCGCTAAAACGGAGCATCATTCAAACACCTCTTCTTCTTTCAGAGGATATCTCTCCCTGTTTTCATGTTTTATGTTTTCATAGGCGTCACACTCTGCCGCCTATTCTGGATTTGTTTGTTGTTTATTGTGCATTCTGTAGACTCACATTTCTGTTTGAATTACTAAATGGACATCAGAAATTGGCTTAAAAGGTCTCAGGATTTATTAAAACGAAATAGCGATGAAAGAACTGCAGCCGATGGTGCTGCTGGCGACCCTGCACCTGCCGTTGCAGCAGCACGCCTTAATGTCACAAGCTTGACCTCGGCAAACCCCGGGGCTGAGTTAGCGAGCCCAATCCTTGACTCATCAAGGCGGCCACCACCGACGCTGTCCTCCGAGGCGCAGCTCCTTGTGCCCCTACCATCACCACATGCGTTGCCACACCCTGTACCACACCCGCCAGCATCCTCCTCCTCCGTGCCGGTGCCTCCACTACAGACGCTACCTTGCAGCACATCAACAGGTAGGCTACTTTGGGCCAGCAACCGCTCAAAGACCAACCGCCCCAGATGATCTTGGGGTTAATAAACCCAACCAGGTGAAACTGGATCGTTATCCAGGGAGATTTTCTTTAGGAAAGAAGCGCACTTTTGCCGCTGCATGGTACAACAACAGACCATGGCTTGAATATTAAAAAGTTAAAAGCAGCCTTTTGTTTCCCCTGTAGAAAGTTTAAAGTAGGCTAAATACGTCTTCATCTGATGCGGCTTTTACTGTTAAAGGTTTTTGCGACTGGAAACACGCATTACAGACTGATAAAGGACTGCTAAGGCATGCCGCATCAAAGAACACATTTCATGTGAGAGTTTGGAGAGAGAGAGACAGATACGCGAGGAAACAAATAAGGAAATTAGTACTTTGGTGCACACAGATCAGCTGGCACGGAACCGTTATTACGTGTCAGCTGTCGTTGATATTATAGCTTTTTTAGCTGTCAATC
>NW_011356154.1:0-8264 GCF_000735185.1 Notothenia coriiceps
TCTTAGAGTATCTTTGTAATTAAAAAATGTTATCATTTCATATTCCAGCTATTCCTCAAAAAACATGCTTTGGATATCATGCCATTCAAACTTTAAATTTAAATGTTATACATTTTAAGAAATTGTAGTTTTTGTATTACTACCCCAAGCTTCCATAAGTGGGTCTTTTTTGACCCGGTGAGGCGGTTTTCTTGAAGTATATTTGTAATTACATTTTTTTATAATTTCATATTCCAGCTATTCCTCAAAAAACATGTTTTGGATATCATGCCATTCAAATTTTAAATTTAAATTTTAAGAAATTGTAGTTTTTGTATTACTACCCCAAGCTTCCATAAGTGGGTCAAAAATGACCCGCATGCATTTTCTATCGAATTCGTTTTTTTTTCTAAAATGATAAATAGTGGAAAATTAAATATAAAATATTTCTAGTGTGAACCAAAATATAATACTAAATATTATACAAGTGATTTTTCTTAACCAAAATGACAAAAATGGCATAAAAACACATTATTCTAATACGGGTCCTTTTTGACCGACTTATGGAATAGTGTCGGTTCCAGTCACTCGGGCATCTAAGGTAGCAAGGCAAATATAGGACAATTAACTTCTTTTGAAATGTTTGAAATGCTCTTAACTGTTCATGCTTTTGATGAATTCACAAGTACAAAGCACTATTTGTATTTATTTATTTGTATTATTGCTCGGATACATTTTTTGTTTTTGGCCTCTCTGCCTAATGTCCATTTTGTTTTGTTTGCTTGTTTTCTTGTTCATTTCTTGCGGTTTGTACCATATCTTAGGACCCCCTTGAAAACGAGATGGTTAATCTCAACAGGGTTTATCTTAAATTAATAAATGTCAGTTAAACACAAGACTAAAAAGCCTTCACGCTCTGCTTCCTTCTCCCTCAGCTGAATGCATCAGCTCCCAGCCTGAAGAAGAAGCAGATCTGGACTCTGGAGCAGGACCCTCAGGACCCCCAGGTGGTCTACCTGCGCAGCCACCTGGGCCGCTACCTTGCCTCCGACAAGGACGGCAGGGTGACCTGCGAGGCCGACGGGCAGCACGCAGACTGCCGCTTCCTCATCGTGGCTCAGTCCAACGGCAGCTGGGCCCTGCAGTCCGAGCCGCACCTGCGCTTCTTCGGAGGGTCTCGAGACCACCTGTCCTGCTTCGCCCAGCTCATCACAGACGCCGAGCTGTGGGCCGTTCACCTGGCGCTACACCCCCAGGCCAACCTGCTGTCCGTGGCCCGAAAGCGGTACGCCCACCTCTCCATGGAGGACGGGGAGATCGCCGTGGATATGAACATCCCCTGGGGGGTGGCGGCGCTCCTCACCCTGGTGTACCAGGAGGGAAAGTACTGCCTAAAGACCTGCGACAGCCGCTTCCTCAGCAACGATGGGAAGCTGGTGACGCAGAGCGGGAGGGCGACTGCGTACACGCTGGAGCTGAAGTGTGGGAAGCTGGCCTTTAAAGACTGTGAGGGGAAGTATCTGTCCCCCATGGGGCCCACGGGCACCCTGAGGTCCGGACGCTGCTCCAAGCCGGGCAAAGATGAACTGTTTGACCTGGAGGAGAGCCACCCACAGGTGGTCCTGACCGCCGCCAATGGGCGATATGTCTCCATAAGACAAGGTAAGGAAAACACAGACGCATCAGTGGCCTTGCTTTCATGCACCGTGAAGGACCAGGGTACGCTAAAACTATACACACAACTTCAAAGAATGGGTGACAGGATGAGTGCTCTTCTGCCCACCAACTTCCTCTCCACACTGCAGGAATGTATAACAATGCTGGCGAGTCCATAGTTGAGTGCAGGGGAGAGAAGACTCTTCACTATTAAACGATGATGGGCTTCTTTAAAAACACCCCTCAAGTTTTAGGGGAATGGCACAGTCCAATTAACCAGGCACATCTACATAGGCAGGGGTTGTTCAGCAGCTGCAAGACACTGACAAAACTGCACGACACATAATTAACAGTCACTAAATTCAACAAGATTGTGAGCACTAAATCTAGTCAAATAAAGTTGGTTAAAAATGCGTCAGTGTATGTATGATGCTACACAAAAAAAGCATAGCCTTTAGGATGTGTTCACAAACCCCAACTGTTATTCCCTAAAGTCTTCCACAGGGTCCCAAAGATGTGATTGAATGGCTTAAGTCTGACCTGATGTGCCACTAAAGGTGGTCACATGAGACACTGACCTACACACATGCATAATGAAGCAGAGGGGGCGCAAATACTACAACTACTACAGTTACTACTACTAGCCTATATACTTACATACTGTGTGCACTGATATGCCTCCAGAAAACTGAGCTTACAATTCACAGGAAGTAGCTGAATATGCATCGTTGAGTGAATGGGCCACTCTCTTGAGATTGACAACTGATAAGGGATGCATGGTAATTATGGGTAATGTAGTCTGCACATCAACATGCATTCACATCACATTGGATAGTCAGGAAAACAAGATGAGGCTGATAGGGGAGACAATCAGTCCGATGTCTGAGACCTGATACGATTAGTTTTAGGGCTGCAGTTGATTTAGGTTTAATCCACCGTGGGTATTAAGTATTGCATCGGTCCAATAACAGATTTGTTTTGCACCCATGTTGGGAATATCTGTTCAAGTTTTCATGAATGAGATTTGATGTTATCGGAGAAAGTGTTGTATTCCTGTAACGCTGGATACCCCTCATAAAATTCAGCACTTCTAATAGAAATGAGCCAAATAATCTATCATAAATGGTGATCTTCTGGAAAATCCCCTTTCTCCCTCTCAAATGTACCTCTTGGCTTTGTTGGGTAATGGTGTGAACACACTAGGCTTTTACCCTTCAGGCTTTACTGAAACAGCTGCTTGTAACCTATATACTGCAGTAATGCTCTGTTGATACTGTATTATGTATTTACCCCTCGGCCTTGTCACGGGGCCGTTGGAGTGCGTTATTTGATCAGCATGCAGGCACGACATCACACTACAATACTGATGGATTACACCTGCTCCACATTGGGCTTTTTCTCAAAGGTTGGATTTCTTTGATCGGTCTAAAAACTAGAAAACAATGTAATTGTGGCTATCAGGTGTCATGGCATCCTGGACATTTGATTGAAACAGATCTTGGACCCCGCTGAGTATTAAGTTCGGTTTTATTGGCTTCCCCGTTGATTGTGCTCTTTGTAAACTGTGTTTTGAGATTACATTCGGTTAGATTTGGTTCGTTTTTGAGTTTCAGTACTAGGTTTTCAAACCCCACTCTGAGTTTGTTTGATTGCTGGCCGTCAACAGCAGGTTTCAGGGTGATCCCACAACTAAAATCATACTTCAGTCAGTCAGTCAGTCAGTCACTGTGCATCGAAGACTGAAAACGTACCAGTGTCGAAAGTATCTTTGCTAAAAAATTATTAACAAAATCTCTTCTGTAACTCGCATTTACAAAGGATTACGTTTTAAGTTAACTTAATGCAGTAGCACTTAATCTGGTTGCGTTTATAGAACAATGTACCTCAAGGATTCTTGCTTTTGAGTTTGTTTCTTAATGGTTGAATGCACTTATTGTAAGCATCAGCTGAATGAAATGTAATGTAAATGTTACCACTCGACAGACGAGGACAGTTGCTGAAATGGTTTCTCTGGTTTGATTTGAAGCTGGAGTTGAGGTGGATTAGCATACACTAACAATGCTTGTCGGCATACTTGGCCATGACACCCATCCGCAGGCTGCAGATTCTTGTCTGCAGGGTCGAGTTTCTGCAGCCCCCGGCGCTGTAACCCAACCTCTGCCCCTCTTATTGTTCCTGGGTAGCAGTGGGAGCTTCGGGCAGAAACCGACAGACTGCGAGGACTGTTAACTGATTGGTTGAAGGGAAGGGAAATGTTGTGCAGTGTAACATGCATAAAGTATATAAAGCAGCATCTTCTGTGTTACTGTCTACTCTCTTCCTACACTTGTTCTGCACAAACAAAAGCTTTATCTCCCTCCGACACACTCGCCCACACAGAACCATCCTGCTGCGGAGAGTGGTGAGTTGAGGTGTGTTGAATTATTGATGAAGTTGGCCCCTGTTCCTGGAAGGCGGAGGGGGGGGGGGGGGGAGTCTGCTTTCAGAAACCCAAGCTGCCTCTCACCTGGGGCCAAAGCTTCTGCCCCTCCGGGTCCCGCTCTAACTCTCTAATCTATCCCGGGTTAACCCCAGCACATCAGACATTTACTGCAGGAAAAAAAATCTGTTTTAGGTGAAAGGTTTAATTGTTAGGTTAGAATCGTTAGAATAAAGAGGGATAAAAGGGGAAATCCTTACATGCGAGTACCTCAAAAAGCTTCTTGGGTAAATATACCTTGTCTACATCTGCGTATGACATGATGAATAGGAGGGAAACGGAAAGCAGAGAGGGGGGGATACAACTCTCAAAGGACTCGAGGACAATAGGACTGTGTGTGGAGACAGGTGGGCTCTTTATCCTCCCTAATGTCACCTGTGTCTTTACACACATTTAGCACCTTTGTTTCTGCTCCATTTAGCGCAAAGGAGTCACATTGGCTTTCTATTTTAAAGTGAGTACAAATGTGGTAAATGGGTTAGTGATAAGAGGGTCAACTGTAATGAGGTAGCTGGAAAAAGTGTTAAAGAAACAGTAACGTAAAACAGAAATATCTATCTATCCTGAGATGTGTGTGTGTGTGTGTGTGTGTGTGTGTGTGTGCGTGCGTGCGTGCGTGCGTGCGTGTGTGTGTCTTAGCATGTAGATCTGTCATCATGTCTCTCATCCCCTCCCTGTGGTCCACTCTGCCCTGAAAGAGAAAAAGAGATGATTGTCTAACGAGAGAAAAACCTTCTATAAACCCATGCACACAAACACACACATGATCCATACACACACACACACACACACACACACACACACACACACACACACACACACACACACACACACACACACACACACACACACACACACACAGCACAGGAACAGATAAACGGGGATTAAAAGAATGGACTGAAAATAAAAAACCAAGAGAAAATGCATTTGTGGAGGATGAATGATTGGGAGAAAGAGGGAAATAATGGACAGGGGGATAGTGGAATCAGCTTACCATTAATAATGGATGTCAGAGCGGGCTATCGCTGATGGATTAGTTAGGCCTGCTCCACTTGCAGCCTGCAGGTAGGGCAACAACAGAAAGTGGATCTGGGGTCTGATCCAAAATGTGCTACTGCTGCTGTGTAGATACACGGGGGAGGGTACTGATTAGAAGCAGCGGTGGAGAAAGTATTCAGAAAAGAGTAATAAAAGAGTAACACACTGTAAGAATGCTCCATTATAAGTCCTGCATTGAGAATGGTACTTTAGTAACAGTACTTTAGTATAGAAATAATGCAAATCATAAATAATAATACATGTTATTTATCAAGCACTCTTATAGGTGCTCAAAGATACTTTACAGAGATAGAAATAAATGCATACAATTAAAAAAGTAATTAATATCGAGCTAGTAAAACCACATTAAACATAAAGACACAACATAAATCACAAATGAATACTTAAGAAAAAGAGTACCGCAAAAAATATTAAAATAAAATGATTTTAGATGTCATTAAATGTATGAAAGTAAAGAGTACAGTGTTTCCCTTTGAGATGTAGTTGAGTAGAAGTATGAAGTGGTACAAAAAAGAAAATACTCCAGTAAAGTACCTGAAATACTAACAGTAAATGTATTTGTTACAGTCCACCACTTATTAGGAGTGTGCATAGTTAATCAGTGACGATGGCAACACCGTCGTTTGCATGCTTGACCAACTTCTGTGTCAAAGATGTTCATCAACACAGCTATTGATATCTCAGATTGCCGGGTTGGATTTCAGCGCACCTAATCTACTTTCTCTTAGTCCATCCTTCTCTTTTTCCTCCATCCTTCTCTCCTTCCTCCATCCTTCTCTCTTTCCTCTATTCCTCCCTCCTTCTCATCAATCAGACCTGCGAGGTCCCAGCTGAGGCCTGTCTGAGGATCATTTTCTGGGTTGAATTAGTGTGAAATGGACACATGGAGTAGGTAGACAAAGCATGACATTGAGTCGGGATGAGAGCGAATGAGAGTGATGGGCCTCCAGGCGTAGGTGTGGAGTAGAGGGGCCGAAATGTATGCTTCAAATGCACTTAAGATCAATGATAATTTCTCCAGTTGTAAGACCTCATGATGTCTACCTTATCGGGTGTGAATAAGATGTGATTGAAGCGTCCCGGCGGCTCAGTAACCATGACATCTTTGTTGCATGTCAACACCTTTTCTCCCTCCTCATCTCTATATCTACCAGCATTACATTAAAGCAAAATGCCCGAAAAAGCATCTTAAAACAGATGGGATTCACATTGTCATAAAGCACACATCAAGGCTGAAGTGGTAAACACATTTGAAGATTTGTTGGGGCGGTTTTCAGTCAAAAACCTCTGTGATAGAGCTCTCTAAAGTGGTACGTGAAGGTGCATTTATGTGGGATTATGCAGATGTAATTTATATTCATGCATCCCTCAACAGCCAGGTGACAGCCCATGTTTATTATTGATGATGCCCTAAGAACACATGACTATGAAATGTAGAAAAAAACCTGATTGGACCTCACTTCATTCAGACAATATCTTAGTCTTTATTTGCCAAATCATTATCACTACATTGGCCCAGACTGAACTCATGGCTAAGCAAAATCAATAGGCCTCATGTTTTACACGCCCAAAACTTTAGTTGATAATGAAATATGTGCAAATGTAATAGCATTACCGTCCGCCTGAACTTTGATTTTAGGGCCGCTGCCGTTTCTTTGATATTGGAGGGTTTTTGATGACAGTAGCCCTGAAAACCAAGATGTATGGTAGGCTTCTGATGATGAAAAACATGTGTTTGGATCAAAACACTTAAAGGTGGAACTGGAGCTTTTGATTAATGAATCTATAGCTCACTCTGAAGTAAGACAATGTTAAAGATATCCCACAAGTATCCCAATATATCATTTAAATAACGGAGAAAGTTAGAAATAAAGAGAAAAGCTTACCTCAACTGCCTCGACCTTGCTGCTTTACACACACAAATAGTTTTCTTAGCCTCCCAACGCACTTTCCAGGAAAAGCTTGGCAAACAGCTGCAGATTCCAAGGCTGCAGGAAAGAAAGGAGGTACCATGAGTTGCAGAGTTTAAAAAATGGATGCTTAAAGAGTTTGTATTTGAAGAAACAGAACCACTTCAGCTGAGACTGACAATGTAGACTCACTATTGAGGGTTTAGGTTGGAAAATTAATGTTTAAAAATGTCATGTTTTCACCTTGTTTCTTCTCTTCTTTTTTTAAGGGGGATTACACAAACAAATAATAGTGAAGTGTTTATGAAACTTGGTTTGAATGGTGCAGCAGGAGCCAAGGAATAACCCATTAAAGTTTAGATCACGGGGCGTATACACTCATTATTTTTCAATTATGGAAACGACCTTGGCAGAGGATTGCATTCTGGAAGTGCCCTTTTTATTTTTTCACTCATTGTTCTCAAAGAAAAAAGAGTTTGGTTCCTGTTGGTTGAATAAAAGTCCCCTCTATACACGTGTACTTTTAACGGTGTATGAAACCACTTTATGGTGTATATAAATCCAGTATATCCAGTTAATGTAGTTACATTTTTTGAGCGTGTTTTCTATATGTTTGATCATTCATCGCTCAGTAAGCTGGAGGGTTGAGACGGCTCGGTAATTATCCGTACATCCCGCTAAGTGTGGACCATAAAATCCTCTGGTCTTTTCCGGTTTTTCCTTTATTCTTTTATTGAGGGGATTGAGGGATTGGACGGGTAGCACTTGAAAGCTGATTATATCAGAGCCCCGCTGTGAAGAGGGCAGATAGGCAGGGCCGGAGGTGGGGGAGTAGTTGGGGGAAGGGAGGGAGGGATAAGGGTGACAGAGAAGGGAGCAGGGAGATAAGAGGGAGGGCAATGAGCACAAATAAGGGCTGTTAAAGGATTAAGAAATGTATTTGGACGCATCTAATTAACGAGCTCTGTGTAATCTGCTTTTTGTCGGGGGCGAACAACTGCTTTCTTTCCTGCCAACATTTACAAGTACAGTAGAAAATATGAAAGCAGCCTGTTTTAATGTCACCAAGAAGGACTACTTAAACAGAGAAAGGGTTAAAGTTTATTATGTTTTGGGGGTTTTCCCTTTCCTGTAGAGTGTTATATAGGGTTTAGTGCATGTAAATGGTCACACACTCCCCC
>NW_011356155.1:0-4617 GCF_000735185.1 Notothenia coriiceps
TAAAAGCATTTCAATTAATATTGGGAGTCATGTCGTTACTTTGTTGAGAATGTGGCCATGTAATAAGCGGGATAATGTGCAGCAACTTGGTCATTATGGGGAAAAGAACACCTTCATGCCGATCCATATTATGTCTCCAGTACCGATAAAAAGACCAATAACGTTGGAGCTTATCGGCGCGTAAAACACACGTGATGACGTCACCAACGAATCGACGACTGAATTAGTTGGCAACTAATTTGGTCATCAATTTTAATCGATAAAGTCGATTAGTTGTTGCACCCCCTAGTTTGGATACATTCAGGGTAAATGTAGGAATCCTGAAGTCAAATGTAAGACCTGTTAAGACCTTTTTTAAGACCCTTTCCATACATTTGAAGACCTCATCGCCACTTGGAGTTTTAACCGGTTACATTGGCGACACACTTTACCTCACATTGACTATAGACAGTATTGATTGTCCTTCTTCCTTATTTGGACGCAGACTTGCATTTCCCCATAACGATGTTGTTTAACAACCGGCGTAAACGGACCTTTGCGCGCTATCAAGCAGTGAGCGTGCGATGTCCTGTTCAGATGACGTCAAACCCAACGGGATGCCATAAATAAACTACACAGAATCACACTACACACCTATGCAATGATTACATTCAGGCAGACTGTAGAATACAACCTCTTTGGACCATTGATATACTTATTGAAAACAAGCTACAAAATGTAATACCTTGGAAAATGCCGTTTAATACTTTTTAATAGCCTTAATTCTCACTAAATTGATTTATCGACTTTTAATACTTTTTAAGACCCCGCGGACCCCCTGACATATGAACACTTGTTCTGAGATGTTGTGATGCGCATTTTGTTTTCTATATATAACATAGGAGCTTTTTCCACTGAGAAGAAATGTCTCCCTAGACACTGCATGAGGCCTATGTCCTGCAGAGAGGGGAAACCCAATGCAGTCCACTTAGCAGTCCTTTTCCCGCAAGTCTTACCAGCTTGATCTTTTCTTTCTTTCGTTTGCCAGCCGATGACCCCGAGGAGCTGGGGCCCGAATCCTGGCCCACAGACTTTCCATCGTCGTCCACGTCCTCCTCGTCATCGTCGTCGAAGCACCACTCGGGGAGCGCGGGGGCAGGGGGTGAATCCTCCTCTTCTCCATAACGACGGAAAAGCTCTTTGAGATACTCTCCCTTGTAGATCCCGGGGGCCCGGGCCTGCGTGAACGCCGCCACGGCTGCCTCCACGCTGATAAGAGGCAACAACACAGACAGGGCATCTTTAAAGAAGCAGATTATATTTTATTCTTTTCAATGTCGTTTCTTTTTCTGTATTTCAGATTTTATCATAACTAGAGGTAGAAGTTGGTGGGAAAAATGAAACTTATATATATTGTGATACTTGATTAATCAGTTAAGACATTTTTTAAAGCATTAATTCAAAACATTTGATGATTTCAGCGTCTCAGATGTCAGAGTTTGCTGCTTTTCTATGTCTTACATTGAAGTTAATTAAATAGTGGCTGCAGTTGAGGACCATTTGCATTATACGTCAGCCTGAGCATGATCTAGTTTAGTGTTTAAAACAGTAGTAAAAAAAAATAGGCACCCCTTCACAATCTCCTAAAGCCCAAGGTTGGTTCATTGAATATCTTGTTAGAGTCAGACAACAGTCCAATATTCAAAGATAAACAAACAAACAGTAAAAGCAGCTACTCCTCAGATTGGATATACAAAAAGTGGAAAGTTTTTCATCTTATCTTGAAAGCAAAAACTAATTATCTCAATGATGAATTATTCCATTGATTGCTTCAGCTTTTAATCGATTGGTTTAGGGTCTTTGACAGTGTCGTATAAAACGAGCTACTTCAAATCATTATATCAAAGGCCATCATCTTTGGTTCTAGGAAAGAGTGGTGTTCCTTTGATATACTTTTTTCTAGGGCTGCTCGATTATGGCAAAGATCATAATCACGATTATTTCGGTCAATAATTGATTGATATTAAAAACGATTATCCATTTACTTTGAAAACATCCATTTATTGCAAAAAAAAAATGTGAACAATATGTTTTTAACATTTGATTACCCTGAACTTTAAGTATAACTCAACTGAAAAACCAATAAAAAAAGAAAATAAATTTAAATTAATTAAAAAGGTTTTATTTCGATTACGTTGTTTTCGTAATCGTTGCAAGCCAAAATCGAGATTAAAATACGATTAATTGCACAGCCCTACTTTTTTCTGACGTTTTATAGACAAAATAACTAAAGGTGAAAACCTCATGCAGGTTATTTACGGCAGGTATATTTCAATGACTAGCCACATACCCAAATATGTATTATGTGGTTGTAAAATGATGTTGCTACACTGGAAGGAGGCTGTGAATGCTCCCAGATCCCTCAGTACTCAGGAGGAGGTGGGCGGTGAGAGGGTTTCATCCTGCCTATACATGCAGACAGCTCCCAGGGATTCTGCCTCCTCAGACTGCTGCTCCACCTCTGACTAAAGACACTTCCCCACCCTCCGCTCTGCTCAGCCGCTGTAAATTATTTAACATCTCTGTCAAAGGGGCACGAGCGCGGTCAATGCTAACCAGGCAGCTTCTGTTGATTCAAACTGACAGTGCAACTTCTCGTGCCGTCACACATTTAGGAACTATCAGCAGGAGACGGCATTCACAGACTGACAGGGGTTGTGATGGAAGACACTAGGGGGAGGGGCTTCACATTATCATGCAAGACACGTGAAGGTACTAAAACTGCACTCGGAGCAGAGGGAGTGATGAAAGGAGGTCAAGTGTTACCTCCAGTCCATCTTCTCCACCAGGTACCCACACACCAGAAAGCCAGTCCGGTTGAAGCCATGCGTGCAGTGAACACCTTCAGGAGAAAGGAAAAGAGGCGGGAGGGGGATTACAAACTGAGAATCCCACTTAAGATTTACATTTATATTAAACCTTAAGACTTAAAGGTGGGGTAGGTCATTTTGGAGAAACCAGCTCGAGTGCGCTAGAATTTGAAAATACACAACCGGAACAAAATCTGCCACTTCCTTACAGAGCCCCTCCTCCAACACACACGAACACGCACATGACCAATGAGGGCACGAGATAAGTTTGTGCACAGATGGAAGGCTGACAGGCAGGTAGGCCATCCAGTTATTTTAGCCGGGCCGGCTCAGATGATTGGTCGTGCTTTTTACAGCGCCACGGCTTCCACAGATGAAGTTTTTTAATGGATTTTTTGTCAAAGCACTTCAGATATTCATTGCTATCGGGATGTTAAGAGCATTCCATGGAATATAACAAAAAGTGTATCTCGAGCCGGTTTCTCAAACTTACCTACCCCACCTTTAAGCAAACACTTCTGGAAGTGTAATCATGAAGTATTCTGTAGATCTACATCTTTGTCCCTGAATTATCCTCGACGCCTTCACACATTGAATTTCATTTTGCCTGATGTGAGTGTGGAGTCAGTTTTCCAAAAGCACAATCTTATCTAAAGTTTTCCCCTCTTACATCAGGCCTATTGAGATGTAATGAGGCCATATTTTGAGCAGTGGCATCAATTCAAAGAGATTACAGGAAGATGTATACTTAGAGTGGGTCTTGCCTTTATACCCACATTAACACACCAGCCTCACACACAGAGAAGAGGTGCAAAGATTGATGAAACATTCAGGGATGGAGAAAGTGGATGAAAAGGGCAGAGCAAGAGCAACAACTGATAAAACCATGCCTTTTCATTTGATGTTAATTGTGTCCAAAACACACAAATGACAGATGTTTGCCTGGCGCCGCTAATGAAGATGAAATGAACCAACATCAGAGGATGGGGATCACATTCAACAGCCCAACTGTGTGATTTGGACACGAGTACCACAAAGCCTAATCAACAGCTGGCCAAAGACAGGGCACTGCTGAGCTGACATTCACACATTCTGCTCTGATGTTGGAGCGATGTGATTTAAAGGCCAGGCGGCAGTAGGTAGGTAAGAGCAGATCTGGACAGGGTAATAATGCCATGGGGAAGTATAAGAGAGCCCCCTGCTGGAAAAACTGTGGAAGTGCAGCTTCTATATCGATGTGTCCATGATAGGAATTTACCATTTACCAAATTGTTTATTTAAGTATCCCAGTAATGTCTGTTGCATGTTTTAAATGTATTGTATTTACTTGTTTAAAATGAAATGTGTTTTAGGTTTACTTTTAAAATCTGTCCAGGGACCACAGATGAAAAATAGCCTCTTGGCTAACTCTGGCACATTTACAGAAATGTTCATTAATGTGCACTGTCCCTGTTAAACAAATGAATAAATAAATAAATTCTGCAATCAAGCCTATCCGCCTATCACAGTGCGCTGAGATTTGTTACAAACTGTAAAGTACTCACTCCTCACTGTACCCTGTATGCCAGGGCAGGTTTGCCTTCACGTACTGTTCGGAGACTCAGTCATTGGTACATGTTCATCTACAAAGCCATGTTGGGTAAACTACCATCTTACATCTGATCTCACAGAGAGTTGCAAGTAGCTATTGCCTAAGATCTCAGGATGTGTTTTTATTACATGTGCCAAATGCTAGGACTGATTTAGGTACACAAGCTTTTATGTGCAC
>NW_011356156.1:0-2303 GCF_000735185.1 Notothenia coriiceps
GCTAACGGCTGATGTTGGTTTTGTGGTTCTCATTGAAGATGACGTCACGGCTCCGCCTACACTGCGTTACTATAGTTACTTCCCCAGTTCCTAAACTGTAATGGAAACACAGCATAAAGTGAGCCTGGCCTACCAAGGCCTAACTATACCGTACTAAGCCGTGCGAGGCCCTGCAGTGGAAATGCGCCATTAGAGAAAGATTATTCCGATCAAAAGGAGCTAGAGGAGTTTTAGTTATGACTACATTAACTGAGTCATGGGTACAGAATTAAATAATCAGTAAAAGACGAAACTGGTCACAACAAAAGACAACAATGTTTCTGTTAAAGTCCCTAACTAAGTCAAATATAATTTCTGTATCAGTTAAGTTTTTGTTTGTAGCACATTCTAACAACAAGACTGCTTCGAAGTCAGCGTTTCCGCCAGGGGGGCGTCTTGCCGTCATTTGAACGCCCTGAACTCGAGCCGAGGGCGTCCGAAAAAAAAAGGAAAAGGACATCCCTCTGTTGGAGGGGCGAAGGAGTCTGGTGGGATTATTTTCGTCGCCAGCAAAGCGTGTTCCTGTGACAGAAAGTGTCCTGCCGGCGCGTGAACTGCGAGCGCCTCGCAGCGGCGAAACTGAGGCTCTGGTAAACTGTGGTAACATGAAGAGCCGCTTGGGAGCCGAAAGAGCCGGCTCTTCTTAGTGAGCCGAGCCAAATGATCTGGCTCACTAAAAAGAGCCGGAATTTCCATCACTAACTAATACGTAAAAAGATAGTATCTATAAGGGACGTCTCAATTCAAATTCAGGTCACGTGACACGACGTCACTCGCTCTCGGGGTGGACGCCCTCTCAGCCCTGGTCTGGCGGAAACACTGTTCGAAGTGCTTTACAAAAAAACATTCAAACCAAAAGGACGTTTTGATTAAGACACAAGCCGGGAATCTACATTATGAAATGACATGTTAATACATTATCAAGACTTCTAAGAGCTGAGATCATAACCAATGAATCTGAAGTTGCAAAGCAGCCCGTGCACGCTTTCCTTCTTGCAAATGTGTAGTTTATTTTTGTTATTTAAATGTGTGTATTTGCCTGATGAATGTTGGGAACGTTGCCTATGAATATAAATACATATGTTTTGCAAATTGGCAGATGTGCACAAGCTTATTTGCAACTGTTGTGCAACTTGTCCCTTTTCTGTGCACCTGTCTACTGAAATGGATAAAGCAGAAGTATTTTTTAAGCTTAAATAATGAGTGAAATTATATATTTAGGGAAGGTGCAAGAACCAGACGGGAACAAACACGGATACTTTAAATCAACGTAAAATAAGCCCAGATCCTACCCTAAAATATATTTTCTGTACACTGTAAATGTACTCATATGTGTCTTCATTACAGAGTAGGGAGTAGAAGTCTTCTGTAGTAATTCACAGGTACTTAAAGGTGTTATTTAATTGTCTGCAGTACTGGACTCCAAAGGGAAGCTGCGGGGGAAAACAAAAGCCCAGAAGAAGAAGGAGGAGAAAGAGAAGAAGAGTTTGGTGAAGCCTCAGGGAGACGAGCTGAAAGAAAACGGGGCGGATAACGACGATAGCTCCTCCACCACCACAGAGACCTCCAACCCCGACACGGAGGCCAACAGCAAGGAGGTACTTCCTGTCGTCACACACACTTCCTGTCGTCACACACACTTCCTGTCGTCACACACACTTCCTGTCGTTACACACACTTCCTGTCGTTACACACACCTCCTGTCGTCAAACACACTTCCTGTCGTCACACACACTTCGGCCCAATCCCAAACCACACCCTACCCCTACACACTCCCCCTCCGTGAGGTAGTGAACTCCGTGGAGGGGCACTCGCAGCTCAACGAGGCTCCCTCCTGTCAGATGGAGGGAGTAAATACAGCGGCAAGCTTTGGGACGGCCTCCCCTCTCTCCGGCAGAAACAGGAAATGCCGTAACTGTATGTAACAACGGTTTCAAATCAGCATCTCTTAGACAAAAAATGTAAATTAATAACTAAAATAAAACTCCAAACATCTTTCACCCTCCACACCGCTCCACACTCGTTGGTTTGGAACAGCACTTAATGTGGCGGACCCTCCGCGCGAACGGAGGGGTAGGTTGTAGGACATGGTTTGGGATTGGGCTTTCCTGTCGTTATACACACTTCCTCTCGCCACACACACTTCCTCTCGCCACACACACTTCCTGTCGCCACACACACTTCCTTTCGCTACACACACTTCCTTTCGCTACACACACTTCCTGTCGTTTTTTTTATCTCATGATTCTGACATTTTTCGCTAG
>NW_011356156.1:2342-4625 GCF_000735185.1 Notothenia coriiceps
ATCCATTATGAAAACAGTTGTTAATTCATATTCTTGGTTTACCATCCCCTACAAGTCAACTAAGTGTTGCTCATCTACCATGCAAATGTCCTATTTGTTAACGAGCTGCTTTCATTCCTCTCAGGAACCGGTGAAAAAGAAAGGCGGGACAGTAACGACAGGGAAAGTGAAAGAAGAGCCGTCAAATATCCTCCTTAAACCCAAACCCAAGAAACCCGCCATCATAAAGAAAGAGTGCCCAGTGGAAAAATCCAGGTCTGTTCATTTATTTTATTGTATTTCTATTTTCATGCCTTTTACCTCCTTGTGTCTCTTAACCTGTTAAAATGTTATATTTTGCTGCATCTGATCTGAGGGGAATTTCTTGTTGTTTATTTTTAACTTGTGACGCAACATCTTGCAAGAAACAGAGTCTGAGGGCTTCTTAACATTTACTAAACTATGAATGTGTCGTACTCACTTAACAGCTTTCAGACAATATTAACAATTTTTAGCTAAACGAAACACAAGGGTAATACCAAGCTTCTGAATTAGCCCTGAGCGAAAAAATGCTAACGCACTTAGCACAGAACTCAAGGTGAAATACCCTTATTACTTATCCTATCTGCACAAACAAGATATCTTTTAGCAAGCTGAGATTCCACAGATTCCAGACATATAAGTATCATCACTGAGTGATCAGAACTCGCGGCGAAACGACAACAAACAACAACACAAACAATTAGCTTTACGGAGCCAAAACGGCTAAAAACGTCTTACCTTTCTGATCAAAAGTTGTGTTCAATGGCATTAAAACGACAAAAACGCTGCTGAAGGTTAATCCAATGTGTCTGTCACTTTGAAATGATTACTGATAATCCATCTTCATATTTATGTCAATAACGGAGTTTTCATATATAGCTGCTATGATAGCTACGAGAGTGTATGATAGCTTCCGGTTTTGGGCATCCTGGCTATGCATCACTCATTCACCAATGGGTAATGTTTAGATGGATTTTAGGAACCTCCCCTCGATTCTATTGGCTCTAACGGTTAAAAAGAGGTGTCAATCATCAAAATGTACTGAGGGGGGCCAGAGATATGGAAAATCCACCCAAATGACCCCAGAAGTGTTTTCTTTTTTTCTAAATCTCTCTAAAAAGGTCAAATTTCACTTGTTTTGCATCAATCTTGATACAGGGTACTTATTATATGTTGTAGTTTGGATTCCTAAAGCTTTTAGTCTACCATCCCATCATTCAAGGGTGGTTTTCACTATGCTATGTTTTTTTTGTTGGACGGACACAATAATCAAATTTTTTTTACTATGTTCAATCTGAATTTATTTTTAAAATAAAAAAATGCTATATTGATTCTGACTTTTCTACATCCAACTCACAGGTTTATCATTGCTTTGAGAATTTTTTTAATTAATTTTCCCCTTTTAGAAGTCTAGTTGTGGTAATTTGTTTTGGGAATGTCATTTTCGAGCCTGAGGTCTGAAAAACAGGCTCGGGGCTCAACAGGTTAAACGGCACGTGCTGTATGAAAAGTGCCGTATAAATAAAGCTTTATTATTTAAACACATCTGATGTTAATTTATTTCTATAAAAAAGTGCTTCTCATGACGAGAGTTTCCTGTGTTCAGTTCTCTGGAGCTTCCCTATGTGACGCCGCTGGAGAACAAACAGCGGAAGAGCTTCACCTCCAAAACTCTGCACCCGCTCTCCAACATCCCCAAGAGCCGGCCGCTGCAGAAACAACAGAGATGTGAGTTTCTGCCTTAATGTCGTCGCTTTGCTTCAGCACCAGATGTGTGTGTAAAATGATCTATAGATCAGCGGTTCCCGACCTTTTTCAACTCAGGGCTACACACACTCCCTGTTGCTACACACACTTCCTGTTGCTACACACACACTCCCTGTTGCTACACACACACTCCCTGTTGCTACACACACACTCCCTGTTGCTACACACACACTCCCTGTTGCTACACACACACTCCCTGTTGCTACACACACACTCCCTGTTGCTACACACACACTCCCTGTTGCTACACACACACTCCCTGTTGCTACACACACACTCCCTGTTGCTACACACACACTCCCTGTTGCTACACACACACTCCCTGTTGCTACACACACTCCCTGTTGCTACACACACACTCCCTGTTGCTACACACACACTCCCTGTTGCTACACACACACTCCCTGTTGCTACACACACACTCCCTGTTGCTACACACACACTCCCTGTCGCTACACACACACTCCCTGTCGCTACACACACACTCCCTGTTGC
>NW_011356157.1:0-43279 GCF_000735185.1 Notothenia coriiceps
GTATAGTACTCTATCATGTCTGTATCATCTTTTGTTTCATTTGTATTTTCTTTGGTTTTACACGCTCGAAAAAAAAAAAAAAACTAAACTAACTAAACTAATCTCATGTGCAACTTCAACATTCACACATTTGCATTTATTTAAAAAAAAGATTATTGCAAAGATGTAAACATTAAATGACATAAAGTATGTTATCTGTAGCCTACAGTCTCTTGTTTAGGCTACAGTTGTCAATTTGAAACAACATGCTATATTTTTTATAACATAGTTACATCTCGCAGTTAGCTGTCATTTTGTGGTCCACGTTGTTCGGATGTGTGTACACCTGACACAATGCAGGACAAAATGTGACATTGTTACATGCTTTTCCCTCTTCTGAGCGAGATTCAAAACATGGATCATGAATAGTTAGATTATTTGCAATAAAGAGCAACCAAAATGCCCAAAAGGACTATGGCTAGATTTAGAAAAACGTAGGAGTCTTGGAGCAGCAGTGTTCCAACTAACCTTATGTAATGGTTTGGAAATAAATTGACCAACTAATAATAGGATCTTGAAATCTAACAGTCACTGCTACGGCTGGAATTGGATGCAGAGCTTGTGGAGGGTTTTATTGGTGAATTAATGTCCCCTGGTAGTGAGAAGCAAAAATTATTTTCTCCCAGCAGTGTTCCCTGTCAATACAGAGGAGACTGATCCCCCAACTCAAACTGGGGCATGATGAATTAGTAAAAAGCAACTTGGATGGGCTTTTAAAGGCTCCCCGGCTCACCCAGGGTCCTCTGTGTCACCTCAAGAGAGCCCTGCTGCTGCTGCCGCCATCTAGCTCACCAGCCGCCAGCACTCCTACTTTAACTCCACAGAGTCTCCGAAAGAGAGAAATGTAGGAGAATGGGAGAGTAGGGAGGAAGGGATAAAGGCAGAGCGAGTTTTTGGAGCTTTAGAGTTGAGCTGAGGAGAGAAACCCCTTTATGAATATTCCTTCCTTTGCCAGAGCGGTTTCAAATTAATTAAGAATGCTGTGGGATCATCATAGAGATAAATATAGAACACAACACAAAAAATACCCCTAAGAGCTCCTGTTGTTTGAAATTAAAGAGAGCAGTGGTGGAAAACAGCTAAAACATTTCGTACTTTTTTTTTTAGGTTTAATTTACTTGAGTATTTAATGTTATTCTCTTTTAATATCTGCTCTTCTCTGTTAGGTTTATGAAGGAAATACTGTATGGTTACTTCACTTTATCTGGCAGCTGTCTTCAAAATGCTCATCTTCCAAAATATGATACATTGTTACACAGTGTTTAATCAAGGTTAGCTTATGAAGTGATTGATATAACATGTGTGTCAGTAGACATATCAATAACGTTACACCTTTTACGGAAACAATGAGCTCCAGGAGTACATGCTGCCATTGCAAGCTATTCAAAACCCAGGATTTGGTCTTTGAACCCTATGAAGTATGAAGGCTGTTAGATGTATTGAGTTGAGGCTGGTGGAAGCCCATAGTCACTTATAGTTCACACCAACAACCTCTCTCAAAATCCATCTTGTTACAGCAATCTTCAAGAGAAACAACATATATACATATCAATATTTCAAAAAATGTACATCAAATTTTCATTTTCAAATAGCCCAAGTTGCCTAAAAGATACATTTTCAATGTATCTCACTGAAAATGAGATACATTGAAAATAATCAAAAAGTAAAACAGTAATGGTAGTAAATGAAGTGTGTGTTTTAAATACTAATCCCAACATGATTTTAATTGTAATATTCATGTCATTCTAGTAATTAGACCGGTTGACATTTCAAGATTCGAAGATTCAACGTTTTGTTTTCATATGCACAAAGCTATAGTGTAGAAATGGCAATGAAAATCTTATTCAAGATTCAAGATATTTATTGTCATATGCACAGTAAACAGACAGTTACACCGTACAATGAAAATCTTACTTTGCTAGTCCACCAAGTAAAATACAGGAATATAAAAATAAATAAATATGACCTGAGCTCGTCCAACAATCCAACATATATAAAAAAATACAAAAATGCAATATTAAAAGTAGTGCAAAAAGTCTATTGTGTCTGTTGTGCATTCGAGTGTTTTTTCGAATGCACAACAGATTAAAAGTTTTTCCATTAACCAAGCTACCGAAACTTTTGTTTGAACAATCGCATACAGCAATTAGGAAACTCTTGACTGCCAAGGCACACNTGTTGGTTTTACTAACTATGTCACATACATATTTCTACTTTTGCTGTAATTACCTTAATTAAGTCTCATAAGTAACATGGTCTTTTATGATGGCTGAAAAAGTATCTTTCCTTATAATATCTTATGTTTTTTGGTGCCATATCAGAATCACACTCAAATGAATAGAGTTTGCAACGGTCTTATAGGTCATTTTGAGAGGTTCTGTTATAAAAAAAAATGACAAATGACCTATTTTGCATTTTTGAGGATTGTTTCTTAAAGTGGACCTATCATGCTATATTTGAATAATATAGTGTAGGACCATACCTATATAAGGCATATTTATACTTTTTATTTTTCAAAATACCAAACAGATCATGCATTTTAGCCATTCCTCATTTCTCTCAATTTAACACTGACTTTGTATGGGCTGATTCTGTGAGAACAGCACCATCTACAGGCCTGGCATATGTACTACAGCGCCTCCAGCGCTTTCGAACGGCAATGTCCGTGGCTGTCTCCTGATTGGTGGAGTTGGCCCAATAGCCGTAGCGCCACTTCTGTGACGTCATAGAAGTGTTCAAATCTGGATCAGTCTGTATCAGATCCGTTGCTGCCCCTTTTTAAGAGATTTGGGTATGGAGGGAAATAGAGAGGGTTGTGTTTTCTGACACTTGGTGAGTTCCCTGGAACACCGGGGACATATATTCATGTATAAAAGACGTACAAAAGTGCATTTTGCATGATAGGTCACCTTTTTAAATACAAGATCTTATCATTGCCAATAGCTATAATTTAGTATTTTCCTGTGTCACAAACCTCATCCTTCTTAAATCAAAAGTTAAAACAATTTAAAGTAATTTTTTTTTAAACTGTAACTGTATTTAAGGTATTCTCTGTTTGATGTTTCAACCCACAACCTTTTCTGTCTTCAGTAAATCAAGTAAAGCTGATGAAGTTGAACAGCGTTGACTCCTTAATTTTCTTAAACAGGTGTTTAATTCCCGTATGTCAGACTCAGGTTATGTAATATTGAGCCTTCCAGTATGTAGTCGTGAACATTGAGGTGACATTAAATCAGATTTTGTCCCACTAAGCGTCTCTCTGATGGCCGAGCGTTTTTGATGAGCCGTTTGGAGTTCTGCCAGAAGCCGCAATCCTGAGAGAGGAGAGCGAGAAGAGAGAACGTCATTTTAATTCATCATAAAGTCTACAGCGAGAAACAGTCAAGCATGTCTTCAGTGCCTCGTGCATTATTCATGTGGAGTGTTGAGCAGCACTTCCCCCCATTCTCTCTCTTTATCTAAAAACCCAATCTGTTTTCCACTGTTCTGTTAGAACAAACATGTTCCACACTGAATTGTATTGAATAGCTACCCTGTCAGGTAAAGTACATTTATGATAAACACATGGAAGACATATGCACACATCGATACAGGGGCGCGTGTTTGTGAATCCATCTGCACTCTACATGTTGTGAAGAGAGCAGGAGGGACAGAGACAGTATTCACTTGGAGCCAATTAAGAAAATGTGACTGGCACCAATGACATTCACGTGTTCCTGACACTCAATTAGGAGAGAGAGGTTGATTTGTTCCTTTTTAAATATACAGCAAATGTTTTAGGAACAGGCTGATATTTTTACACAAAGAATAGGACATTATTTCACAATCCCATAATGGGCTATTTTTTCTTCTTCTCTCCATTATCACACACTGTTCTCATCTTTAACAGTAAGTGTTGTACACACTATACATGTATAATTCAATGGATTCTGGCCTTAGACTATACACACCTTTGTAAACTTAACAAATTTCAGTCAGACAACTCACGTGTAAATGTATCATTGCTGCTCCAGTTGACTGCCTGAACTAGCTCGCAAGCTTCTGCCCATTAATGGATTCATCTTCTGCATAGTCCCTTCAAATGTGGACATTTATATAAAATCTGTTGTGTTTCCAATGCATTTGTTCAAAGACACAAGGATGTATCATCTTGCTTCACACATGGCAACACATATTAAGCTGGCTCTGATAGTTGGAACTGTGAAGGACGAACAATTTGAAGCCAAATTCAGAGCGACATCACTATAAAAAGAAGAATAGATTTGCTTACCGTTTTTCACTTTTAATAGTGAAATGAAATGGAGCGTTGTGTTGGATATGGCTCTCATGTTTAAGTTTCTGGGTTTCATTCCAAAACTTAAACTTGAGAGCCAAATCGTTTCTGCCTCTAAAGGCAAAGCCTGATACAGGTTGTTCATCGGTGCCCCAGCAAATTCTTTATTTGCTCTTCGAGTAATAACAGTGCCTTGCTACTTTTGGAAATAACTTTAGCTTTTTAAGTAGGAACACATGGGACATGGTTGGGATGTGAGAAAGTATAAAAAGCCAGATTAATAGAAAGTAATTAATAGAAAAAACGCCAGCCTTGTCCACTTAATGTCTAGGGTCAGCTGGAGACATTTTAACAATTTCTGTATGACTTGGGCTCTAATTCCAGGATTGCTTTTGATACTAATATTCAATATGTGTAAAAATCCAAATATTTGTTTCGCTTGAGAAGATATATATACCAGCTGTATCACTTTGGTTTAAAAGTTTCCTCCTTCCAGGTGTTTGGCCGAATGTCTCCTTTTTTCTTGACTGATGGTAACTGTGGAAATAAAGGTCAGAGACTTTCTCCTGCACACACACACGTCCTTATCCATCACCCAGAACATCCCATGTGTGCGAGGTAATTGGCTCCATGGTGAGTCATAGGTAATTGGTGGGTAGCTGTCAATAGCTCAGGTATTTTAAGGCAGTAGCCTGGAACCCACTTTGGAGATGGAGAAACACAGAATAAAACACAGCTGAAAACCCCACATAGATTTAAAGAAAGAGTTGAGCTTAGAGTGGTGCTGTTTATCTCTAATTAGTTTTTCAGGGTCCCTCTCTCTGACACTGGCTAGCTGTGTGTCAAAATTGGCTTGGTAGGTTACAAATTCTCGCACAAAGGGTCACACAAATAAGCTGAAGTGATTTTCTTAAGCCTACAATTACTCTTGAGGCACTAATGGTGAGATTTTCATCCTCTTAAATTGAGGATTGCTGGGTTGGACTTCAGATAAGCCTGCAAACAGTGCTGCCAAGCGAATTCAACATCCTACAAGAATAGATGCTGGAGTCTAGCTACCTGTTGTTGAAGATCAATATTTATATTAAAGCAACACCTGACCAAGAGTTTGTGCACAGATGTTTTTTTGTCATTAGGTCTGCTGCTGTTATAAAAACGTTGACATGAGTCTCCATGTGAACAAAGACACACCAACATGCGAATTACAGCTGCTCTCCTTCAGTAATTCCTTTTACATTGATGTTACTGCTGCTTTAATCGCTGCTCTGTGTATTCAAATCGTTTTTTGCGTGGTTCTATTTTTATGTTTTACTTCCTCCATACTCCAAACACTCTTTTAGATGTGGAAATTACAATGAACTGATTATTAAGGTTTGTGGTCACTCACATTGTTTGCTCTCTTTCCCTATCAGCTAAGCATCAGGTCACTATTCAAATGTACAATGCAAGCAATGTAAGTTTAATAGCCTAACAGCTGACTATTTGTGAGTTATATCACCATCATTAAACTTTCAAAAATGTTTCACAAGGAACTAAGGTCTGTCTGCTAAAAGCAAAACATTCATTCAGTAACAGCTGTAAGTCAGAGTTCAGTTTGAAGAAAAAACCTGTACTGCCATGTCCCGCTAAGAAAAAGACAAGAAATCATGTTGGGATGGAGAATCTATCATTCAAAGTAAAGTTTGACACCTGGTTTGTTTATGTGTATCAATAAGGCAAAAGGTGTTTTGGGCACGTCAGTCTGAATCAGCAGCTTTTGTGTGTATCTTTAGTCTTTATTGTCCCCAAGGTGTAATTCATTTTCACATGCATTGTACACGTCAGAGAGAAATACACACAAGAGCACAACCAGAACATACGATGACAGACAACACACTGAGGTCTACCCAGTTAGGTCTGCTATGGATGCAGGAATCAGGTTTTTTGTCAGAGTGAACCCCTCTGCACCTCAGTGCTCTGTACCTTCACGTGGAGAGCAGCGGGGTTAGACGCTGATTGAGTGTGTGTGATTTCCTGTTCTGCTGATGTTGCGATGCATGCAGTGGCATTATTGTTCAACTCTGCGAAGTTGGGTGTGGGGAGACCGATTATCCTGTGAGTTGGGCCCTGTTTGTAATACGATACGATAATATTTTATTGGTCAGATCAAGTCTGAAATTTGACTTGCATCACAGCAGCTCCATGTGTAACATCAACATAGAGAAATATCAAGAAACAATACATGAACAACAAACATTTAACATAACAGCACAATCACTGAGAGAAAACATTTTCAAAGACCCTTCAGCGTGCATTTGACCTGGGATTTAGCTCTGTATTTACTTTGAGGATTGACTGATGCACAAAGGAGTGCTTCAGTCTGACTTTATTGAATCGCGGGACCCTGTATCTCCGATTAGATGGTAGCAGTTCATATTCGCTGTTAATGGTTGTTAAAGAAGCAGATGGAGCATTACAGTGGGATGGGCAGAATAATGCTTTGATGCAACACCATCTTTTAATATAACAAATGACTAATAGTCTGAACAGTCCAATACAAGACTCATACTATAACATGTACCACCACTGTCAAGTAATGCTTCTGTCAAATCTCTTTCATAACATTTAAGTGGTCCCCCTGCGGTCACTGTGTTAAAGACTCTTCCTCTCTTGCTCCTGCAGTGATGGATGGGCAGACCGTTACGAGGTGGTGGAGGGTTTTGAGCAGGAAGCAGAGGGAGGAATCACCATGAAGCTGCAGTCAGAGGTGGTGAAGACCTTCGACGATTACTACCTGAAGCTGCGTCTGGACAGCAACACCAGGAACCCCTGGTTCTCTGAGTTCTGGCAGTACCGCTTCCAGTGCCGCCTCGCGGGCCACCCACAGGAGAACAAGAACTACAAGAAAGTGTGCTCCGGTAGGTGACAACAAAAAAAACCAATATGCTTTACTCTTTTATCTTGCTGTCACAGAGGGTAATAATGAAACATTTGTATCTTTCTCTCTGTTTTCCTTCCTGAATATTCTCTCCCTTTGCTCCCAAAAGGTGATCATGGTAATTCAAGTTTTCGGCTTGCTAATATCATTTAAATAACAAATGAACAAATTACAAATCCAATTAAGAATTTGAAAAAATATTCAATTGAATAATCCATAGAAACTAAATTAACTCAGCATGCTTTTAATTAACTGATACATCCAATTCATTTGTGGTTTTTGATGACTGTTAGTATCTCAGAGCAGTACAGTCATAGTTGCTTTTTTACTTTCTTTGTATCACATCTTTATACACCTCTTTTATTCCAAAGACCTTCAAGGTGGTAAGTGCATTTTTCTTGCCACTACTATGGTGATGGTTGTATCAGAATTGCACCTGCACTGTAAGCGTTTGACTCATCCAAGAGAGGAAGAGTTTGACTGATGCTTTCTTTAACACAACACTCTCTTTAATGTGTTGAAACTGCAATTTTTGTAAGATTGTGACCGTGAGATGTCTTGATCTTGACAGAGTCAGGCTCTCGGCCAGAACGAAGATTGCATTAGTCAAACTCTGATGTGGAGCACTGGGCTTGTTTATAGTGTATGAGGAATAAAAAGAAAATGGCCCTACACTTTGAAAATTGCACAAAGGAATGGCTCACCCAGCACACACAGTTCACTCGACAGTCAGAAGCACATGAAATAATATAAATAGATCTCACCGTCTGCTGTATGTGCATGTTGATGTGAACAATGTAGACAACAAATACCAATATTTCAAAGGGGGCAAATAGACATTTAAATTCAGTCTCAAATTTTGGAGTAAATATCTGCATACAAGGATGTAGATAGTTAACATTTCTTATTTGTATTTATACCCTCCAAACTTGTTGCTGTTGACTGAAGGGACAGGGGTCTTAATGAGGGCAGATGGTGAAGTGCAATTTGTCATTTTCAGGCTTTTGGACATTATATTGTGATTTCCTTGTATGCTGATATATTCTGCTGCAAAAGAAAGGCTTTGCAATATATTCTCCGTGTCTGGTTTGGGTAATTCTAATCATGCACTGTTGAAACACATTGTTTCTACTGTGTAAGTTTGAATGCAGCAAAAAACAAGGACAAACAAGAACAGCTTCTTTAATGGTCACAATGTATCCATCCTTTTCATGCCGTCTTGTTTTCCCTCTCTAACAGGAAATGAGAGTCTACATGAGAACTATGTTCAGGATAGTAAAATGGGATTTGTCATCAATGCCATCTATGCCATGGCTCATGGCCTCCATGATATGCACTTGGAGTTGTGCCCAGGGCAGCCAGGGCTGTGTGAGGCGATGGACCCTATCGACGGCAGCAAGCTGCTGGACTACCTGCTGAAGACATCCTTCAAAGGAGTCTCAGGGGAGGACATTTATTTCGATCAAAATGGAGACACCCCAGGAAGGTAAGAGAACGAAGAGGTGGTAAGAATATACAAAATGGCAGGAAAATGAAAAAGAGATTTCCTACTTGTAATCCATGATCTTACGGTCTGCTACTAATTAGCAGGCATGTACAGTACATGCACACAAGTGTGCACCAATCTTGAGCACAGAAGGATGTAATTAGTTTGGACTGGAACAGATTCAGCGGATTGCCCGCTCTGGCAGCCACTTCCATCTCTGCTCAGTCCAACAGACAGCATTTGACAGTCAGAAAACATGGCCGTGTCAATACTCCGTCAGCTAGAGGTCAGGTGGAGCACATCCTGATTTAATGTAAAGAGGAAGCCACAGTGCTCTGCCATGAGCTATTTAAGTTACACTAACAGGAAGCTATTTTATTGACTTTGTATAAAAGGTTTGCTAAGCGGCAATATTTGTATCATTAAATGACCTGTCACTGTCATTCTCCCCTCCCGCTATATCTCCCTCCTCCTCCTCGTTCTTTCTCTGTGATCTTTAACTCTTCTATGTTCTGTCCCTCTTCTAGCCTTTTTTTTGTATCTATTGTAACTCTTGTCCTTGCTCATTATATCCATCCGTCCCCCTGTCTATCCAGGTATGACATCATGAATCTACAGGGTGTGGGTGAGGAACACTATGACTACCTAAAGGTGGGCTCCTGGCACGAGGGCATCATAACCATCGATGACGACAAGCTGTGGATGAACAGCAGTGACATCGTGCGCTCAGTCTGCAGCGAGCCCTGCTCCAAAGGACAGATCAAGGTAGGGATTCAAACCCTCCAGCGTTAGATAAACTCAACCAGTTTATCCAGAAAAAACCTGACGACGTCTAATAAATCAATAGTCATTAACAGTGGGGATCTGACTCTAGAGGTCTAAAACTATCAACAAGTGTTAATTCAACACCGATGTATATCATTAAATACCAGCAGGTCCAATTTAGCGATTCTAAGTAGCTAATTTAACTATGGATTCATTATGCCAGGTAAAACATACAATGACTTTCACAAAGGACTTTTTCCAAGAAAGCCAACACAAATGGGATGCTCAAATTCTCTCTTCGAGTTGTTTTTGAGTAAAAATGTGATGTTGAGGTAGTAAAATCAATATTCTGTGTTTATGTGGCATACTGGACTGTTAAAAATATGAGGCATAAGGTATACCTTTGGACATATAGGCAAGCTGCTGTCCTGGTTCCAGTATTTATCTTCTCCTGTAACTCCTGGCCAGAAAACAACTTAATGTATTTCCCAAAATGTCAAATTGTCCTAAGAAGTCATCAAATATTTTTTTTTAAATGTGTCGGTGTTGTCGTCACATGTCACTGAACTTCTAATGGTGATAGGGGTCCTTCTGTTGGAACCATGTACGTAGGTAATGGGATGGCGATACACCCAAGTAGGTCAGTTTCAGGTATTTCTGTTTGGACCAAAGCGGGAGACTGGCTGACCGACCGACATTGGCATCCCTTGGTCCACACAGCTTCATGGCTAAAAATACTCTCAGAGAGTGCAATCAATTAAGACAGAGATGGCATTTCCCCTGTGCTCTCCAAAACCTTTTTTTACTGGTAACTGTGTCACTGCTTGGATGTGATGCACCACTCCTGTTATGAATCTCGTAGCTTCCCATTTGTTCTCTTTGGTCATCATACAACATATGCCTCAGCCGGCAAGCCATTTTTTTTGGATGTTACTCTGTCCTACATTTTGACATCCTTCTTCATCTATGAAATATTATTTTAAATGAATTAAAAGGAATTTAAGATCTCTTTTTTTTTCCCGGTCTGAATAAACATGTTTGAAAAAGTAAAATAGTAAAATAATCTTGTGTTTTTCAGGATCTCTTATGATATTTAAAATCTTATCTGTCAAAACTAAGTCACACAACATTTAGGTTTGAACAAGTTGACGCATAATTTCCTTTGCATTTTACCCTACCTGGCTGAGGAGAAGGACAGTTGGGACAGTAAATAATGGAAACTGTTATTGTGCTCAGAATGCAGAAATGCCCTGATTTGCTTGTTTTCAGTCTAGCTGTACAGTAAGTCGCCCTGAGGGAGGGTGCAGCCTCTCTGCTGGCTGCTCTTGCTCCCCCTCTCTGCTTTGTTTTCTGCCCCACTTTCACCCTGCTTTACATATCACAGTGCTGGTAACAGCTTATCTGGGAGCAGAATGTAAAAGCAGCTGGCCTTGTTTTATAAACAGTATGTCTGGGGCTCAAGAGAAAGAAACTTACCTCATCTTTGATATCCCCTTCATTACTTATTTAGGCTGCTTTGGGTGTGATGTGCTTCTGGTGTGATGAGTGTACCTAAGATGTCTGTGACCCCTCACCGTTGAACTCTCTGCTTACAGGTGATCAGGAAGGGAGAGGTGAGCTGCTGTTGGATCTGCACCACATGCAAGGACAACGAGTACGTCCAGGATGAGTTCACCTGCAAGGCGTGTGAGCTGGGGTGGTGGCCCGACGATTACCTGGAAGGTAAATTGGAAAAAACCCAATTAAACACACTGAGCCAATCAACCTTTTTCATGACAAATACTTTCATTTAGTTTTCCAGCAAAATACATTACATAAATGTATACCCACCCCAAAGAGATACAAAATACATACATGTTACATTTTTGGTAATAAATAATAGTTCAAAAATGAAAGTTTGTGAAAAGGTTTTAACAGTGAGTTTAAAGTTGTTAAACAAGTAGCTATTTACTATCCATACATGCAGTAGCTAATTTGACAAGGTCACATGTAGTTCCTTTACAAAAACGTAGGAATTTCTCCCATATGTTATAGAAGATATCAGGGCTTCCTTCCATGGTTATTTAATAATGTTTTTCATAAAAAAATTATCTACTTTTGATTTTATAAACATTCTTCGTTGATTTCACGCTAACCTGCATCTGCCTGCTCACTTAGTCAGGTCATTAAAATCTTATAACACCAACATCACTAAAACACCTCAAAGCCACTCTAACTATTTTGGGCTCTCAAAAATCCTCCTCCCCATAAGCCTATTCACACTTCACACCCTGACACCTCCGTTCACTGGTACTTTTCATCATCCAGGTCCTATGACCTTGCTCTCTTGGCATCCACAACCCACACCCTTCTCTCCTTCCCCCGCTCATTGCCTTGTTGTGACCCGGTGATTGTTTTGACAGCGATTTATAGAGTTGAGAGCAGCTCTCAGATCCCAGGTGTAAAATCCTATTACGGCCATGAGGGGCTTGGGGATATATTTCAGCAGTCTGTCGAGGAAGAGATTTCTCCCTTCACTCTCATTACATGTAGCCTATCTGGAGAATACTAATAGAGAGAGTTGGTATTCTATTCATAGAGCGAGGTTGTACTGTCCACTTGCTCATTTAGGGCAGGATTTTTTTTTCTTAAATACCTTCACAAAATTCCATATGACGCTGGCTTTTCTCTGAAGTCCATGTGACTCTACAGAGAGACCTTGTGCAGCACAAGAGTGAGCTTTGTTTTAAAATTATTTAAAGGTCTGCCCAGCTTAGATATGACAGCATAGGTTTTTCGAGGAATGAGGGATTTGAAGATAGTGTAAGAAGAGATCCAGATATGAGCATTTCATATTTACCACCTTTGTCTATGCACGCAGTGTGGCTGGTGCCTGCCAGGTGGGTGGTCCAAAGAAAACAGTTAGTGTGCTTCAGTGCTCTTCAGACTCCTTTGAAAGTGGGCCTCAGTGTGTGTTTGCAGTAGTGCTTTTACCTCAGTGTAAAAACTGCTTTAAACTTTCATATTCACAGGCGTACCTTTCATATTTTGTGTTTCCTGAGGCTACAAGTAAGGTTGTTTGAAAATTTGACATATTGGGAATTAACAAGCAGAAGTGGGTTTTGCTTTTAGCAGCAGCATGTAATGTATGATATATTAGGGGAAGTCAAGGATGTCAGTTTTCTCCCCTTAAGCCCTACAAACTTCCGTCAACGTGCGCATCATGACAGAGTTGAGACACATAATCACATAACATACACATTAGGCATCAAATAAAAATGAGAGATTTTTTGACAGAACTGGAGGTTCTTAATTCCTGAACAATCTTAGGTCTGATCTTTCTTTACACATCTGACTACCTTGTGCCTCCAAATCTGTGTTGCTCTCCTCTCTTCCCCCTCTCTACTGTCTTCTCATTGGTCCTTTTCAGCAATTGTAATGTACCTTTCATTCAAACAAAGAACTGCGACAGAACCAACAAAAGATTAACCTGATATCTCCTTTGCTTTTGTTCCAGGCTGTCAGCCGCTGCCTCTGAAGTATCTGGACTGGTCGGATGTGGAATCTATCGTGGCCGTGGCTTTCTCCTGTGTGGGAATCCTAATCACCTCCTTTGTCACTTTCGTGTTCATCCAGTACCGTGACACGCCTGTGGTTAAGTCCTCGAGCAGAGAACTGTGTTATATCATCTTGGCAGGCATCTTCATGGGCTACATCTGTCCTTTCACCCTAATCGCCCATCCTACTCTGGTCTCCTGCTACCTGCAGCGGCTCCTGGTTGGCCTCTCATCTGCCATGTGCTACTCTGCCCTGGTGACCAAAACGAACCGCATCGCCCGCATCCTGGCAGGCAGCAAGAAGAAGATCTGCACCAAGAAGCCCCGCTTCATGGGCGCCTGGGCCCAGGTGGTCATCGCCTTTATGCTGGTCAGCGTGCAGCTAACTCTGGAGATCACACTCATCGTTCTGGAGCCTCCTCTGCCCGTCAAGTCCTACCCCAGCATTCGTGAGGTCTACCTCATCTGTAATACTAGCACTGTAGGCATGGTGGCGCCACTGGGCTACAACGGGCTGCTGATCATGAGCTGCACCTACTATGCCTTCAAGACGCGGAACGTCCCGGCCAATTTTAATGAGGCGAAATATATTGCCTTCACAATGTACACTACCTGCATCATCTGGTTGGCCTTTGTGCCAATCTATTTTGGCTCAAACTACAAGATCATAACCACATCCTTCTCTGTCAGCCTCAGTGTCACAGTGGCTCTGGGGTGCATGTTCACGCCTAAGATGTACATTATGCTTGCCAAACCAGAGAGGAACGTCCGAAGCGCCTTCACAACATCTGATGTGGTGCGAATGCACGTTGGAGATGGGAAGTCAGCTCAATGTGGGACCAACAGCTTCCTCAATATCTTCCGCCGGAAAAAGGCTGTCTCTGGCAATGCCAAGTGAGTGCCTTTTTAAGATGATTATATTTGGTAAGAAGCACAATTATAAGATGCCTAAACACTCAAATTGTACTGTGGTTTGTCCAAAGCTGATCTGTTGGTATTTTGTCGAAATACATCATTAAAAGTAACATGAAGGTGCTTATTTAATTTTTTTACAAGAATATTTGAGTGTTTATGCTTGATTTAATTTGTCTAATTTTAACTTTCCAGATCAGACCTAAACTGATGCATTGATTAAGAAACAGTAAGCATTGAACACTGATTTATAAGGCACATCCCCCTCCCACTGAGGAACATAAAATAATACCACTGATGTTCAGCTACATTTAACAGAAAAATGTGTCAGCGTTAATTCAAGTATATATTTCCGAACTTTTAAATTATATATAAGACTTGCATATAACTTTTTTGAGATTCACAGCAGTGACACTGGACAGGTGTCTAAAGTAAGGAGTTGGGCAGAGTATGAGAGTGATCCCAATATGTTTACGTGTTGTCTCTCACCCTTGCTATGCAGCCTCTCTAATCATCTAACCCTTAAACCTTCTGAACTGTGCAGCACTGTCTGCAAAGTGTCGAGGCTGGCACATTTTTGGCATGGTGATCTTTGAACTTCTTTCCTGGAGAGCTGCACTGTCCACTAAGACATTTTATCATTATAAACAACCATTGGAGACATTTGAAAGAAAATCTGTGAGTTTACCTCAAAGTTTTAGATTAAAAAAAAGTGGAATGTTGTCTAAAAACCTTCTGTTTATTGCATTTTAACAATTGCATTTGATTATGCTTGATTTTCACGAGTAATATAAAATAAGCTATTTGTTAATATTGAATATCATTTGTTGTGACAGTTTTTGTTGTTGTTTTTGTTCAACAACAAAGCCTATGCTGCTGGTTCAAGTGTCTGGTGAATTAAAGGAATCACTTGCCTCTGTGATCCTGTCACTTCTAAGCTGGATATGGGAAAAAAATGTTTGACACTGAAGCCCTTCAAGAATAAGTTCTGCCACCCTGCCGCTTTGGTTTATCCTGAATTAACCTCACATTTAACTTTTCTCAGCATGAACGCCCCTCCCTACCTCTCCAACTAATCACATTAGAGCCAGTCCTAGCTCTGTCTGCACTAAAACTCTGTGTCAGTTCAGGCATCAACTAAAGTACAAATGCATGTGTCCCATTTAAACTATAGAAGCTTATAGTTAAGACAGAAGGAAATGAGTTCGGTGGCTCTTTATTCTGTACCTCAATGTTTAAAGCTATTTGCAGATCATAATGCTGTCTGCAGCACATTATGACTCACAGTGTTTAGTGACACAGTGGATACATGTAATACTCCTTAGAGCTCATGAGTGAACCCCATATCAAAGCTGTTAATGTCAAAGTCACGTGGTTAAAAAGTTTTTTAACATGCATCAGAAATGTTGAAATGCTGCTGCTCTTGTTGTGTTATGTTGCTGCTATGCTGATGTTGTTTATCTGCAACCACCTCTTGGTTTCCTGTGTTAGTAACTTGGGTCTTTATCTCGTTCATAGTTCTAATGGCAAGTCTGTGTCATGGTCTGAATCAGGTCCAAGACACCCTCCAAGGGGGGGGAATGTGTGGCACAGACTGTCTGTGCATGTGAGGAAACAGGAAGCAGGCTTGAATCAGACGGCGGTCATCAGGCCCCTAACTAACACGCCCGACCCCCACAGTTGTGAGCCCTCCACCTGCAACCGTGGCACAGAACCCCGACCCCATCAAGAACCGCGCGGCGCTAAGCCTCTGTACAACCTGGAGGAGGAAGACGACGAGGATTCGCAGCGTCCCCTCTGGACTCCCTCTTGCTCTGGTCAGATGCAAGGGCTGGAGTCTAATTTAGATAAGCCTGCATCTTTTCTGCCCTCTCATTTAAAGGGCTGCACTACGGAGCGCTTGCAGGGGGCTGTGGTGGACACACACAGCTCCTATGCCCCTGCACTGAATGACAACACCGCCAAGGAGGCACACCCTGCCAACGAGCCTTTGAGCTTGACCCCCTTTCAGCCTCCTTTAGTCCCACGAGTGGGAGTGTTTGACGAGGAGGGGTCCGAGGACGAGTCACTGGACCTCTTACACAGCTACATTTATGATGCCAAGGAGGAGGGGGAGGAAAGGGATAGCGTGGATTTAACTCAGAACAAGCCATCTCTGGAGGATTCCTTTGCTCTGTCCCCCCCCTCCCCCTTCAGAGACTCTGTGTGTTCGGGGGAGTATGTCAGCGACTCCCCCATCATGGAGTCGATGTTCGGGAGCCCTCCGAGCTCAGTCTACACCTCAAACATGCTCCATGACTACGCACACAGCTCTTCAACACTGTGAGAGCGAAACAGGCGCCGACACAGTTGTGCATCACACAGACATTGCAATTGTCACATACTGGTTGAAGCACACAAACAGAAACATACTGTACAACCTAATTGTATTATAATTTCAAGTTTTTAAGCCTTTTTCGCTGCCATTTGCTTGCTTGTATTTATTACTCTGCTTTTAAAAGTAAGGGGTTGATCAAGTGATAAGTAGAAAAACAACAGGAACCATCCGTGAGTGCTTACATTTCTGAAGGGCTGCCGCTGCACAAAGCCTTTCTGGAAAATGTTAAACTGGGGAGAGTGCCAAAAGTAGACAGCTCTCATGCCAAATTGTGATGAATTAAGAGACACTTATATACATAATAAAGAATGTAGTTGTGCTTCTCATAATGGCAGTGCAGTTAAATGGTCTATGAGGAACAAATGGAAAGAGAAACATTCTGTGTGCATATATGTACACTGTTACAACCAGAGACCAATTTAGCTCTAAGCACTGCAGTAGCTCAAGTGCATTTCATGCCGGTTTTGATTAGCTCTGCTCCTCTCTGCTGCACATGTACAGGTCTATTTATGTGTGTAGCAGTAGCAGCTGCATTGAAAAACTTCTCGCCTTTTTTTTTCATTAATTGATTTCACCTCAGCTTTCTCTCACCTAAACTCATCGCAATTTAAATATTACTGAGATTAATTAACAAGAAACGTGCAGTAATTTGGTTGAATATTACTTTTATGTGTTGCGAGTTGTGCACAAATATTATCACTGAATTGAGATTCTGCTGAACACTTGCGCTGTATGATATGTGGTATGGGTATAATGTTCCAATCAGAGTTGTTATCAACCTACATTCCTGCTTTCAGTTTTTACGATGTAGCTGATACAGGTTCGTGCAATTGTAGATGATGGCGATGTTGTGTATTCAGTTTACACTCAATCATAACCCTGAGAACCAGTTTTACGAGCATGGGACGTGATAAAAGAACAACTTTTGCTTTCAATACCGTGTGGATATTTCTCATGTTTTCTGAGTTGGCTGTGTCATTGTAATGAAAAACACAGTACTTGTACAAGTTCTCAAAGTTTGTAATACTGTTAAGCCATCTCTTGTTTTTCACACAGGTGGTATGTTTGTAATACTGATAAATGTTTCTATATTTAGAATATCAACAGGAAAAAAAAGAGTTTATACATTTTGAAACTGTCCTCAGATACTTGTCACAGAGCAGTGTGTTTGGTTTTTGGGTAACTTTTAAGCTAACTTGAGTCGACTGTATCCTCTTGATAATATTCAGTTGTTAAAGTAACCAATGATTAGTTGCTTCTTGTAATGAGATTATACATGCTTCAATTTTGCTTAAATCTTGCATTATAAACTGTAGTGGTTTACTTGAGGTTAAGTTTCTTAGTTCTTTATCTACAGTATAAGAATACAAATTATTTCAAAGTTCAAGACTATACAGTGCATAGTGCAATTGTATTGTATTTCCAAATGTTTTTAGTCTATTATAGTGTAAGTTGTTATATGATTTTAAATGATTTTTCAATGTAAAATATACGAGGGTGCCACCTGTTTAACACTGTCAAATCTAGAGTGAAATAGGCCTTTATGTTTTGGGCAAGCTGAACAATGCTGTAAAATAAAAACTATTTATATTAAGAAGACTGATTACTGCAATAGATTTCAAAAACCGGGTTGTCATTCGGTTCGCCTGCAAAAACACTTGCCGAGCTCAATATTAGTTTACATCGATGGAAAATACGGTTTGTGTGAAATCCATGATCTGCAAGTGGTTATCAAGGTATGTCAAGCTAAATTCAAAGGTCTTTAACGCTATTCAAAAATGGGTTTTATTAATTGTTACATCACATAGATGTTTTAAAATTAAATGTTTATCTTAAGACATAGTTTCACATTTGGTAGATAACCTCATTTTGATACATCCAAACTTTTTTTGAGGCAATTGTTGCTCAATATTCTACCTAAAAATGTGTGATGTGATGCTGGAGCTTTCAAGAAAACAATGGACTTTTTATTCATTATGTGTCCATCCAGCAGTAAAACCTTTGAAGTAGAAATATTTGCATACATTTATAGATAGCTTTATATTTTACTTTTTTTAATGAACTAGTTAATTTGACCCTTTTCTTCAACTTAAACAAATTAAATATGTTTAAGGCACATATTTAAAAACAAAGAAATGTCATTTACTCAAAAAATGTATCCACCCACTCCCCACTATTCTGAATGCAGCAAATAATGCATACTTGTTTCGTTGTTTTTAAAGTACAAAGGAAGTCCCACAGTGGCTTTGGTTCATGGTTACTTGATTTCAAATATACATTGACATTACACAGTTGGGGAGCTTGAGTTTGAATGCGGGGACAACAAATCACCCTGTAAACATGAGAGGGCTTCTATAGCTGCAGCAGCGCGAGGACGCCTGAGCGTATGTCAAGTTTCTTACATTTCCGGGTCCTATGACTTATCAGGTGGTTACTGAGCAGGAGGAGGAGGATAAGGATAATTGAAAGGGGAGAGACAAATGTAATTTCTGTTTAATCTGGCCCTGAGCCCCCTGATCAGCCCAGTCCTACAGCAGCTCTCACAGGAAGCATACATGAGCGAGAAAGCAGAAGCTGCCAGAGTTTAGAGAAAAGTTGTCGGTGTGTGTGTGTTTGTGTCAGCATGGCCGGGGGCTCGGTGTTTGAGTGTAAGGAGCACTTGTTCAAAGTGCTGGTCATCGGGGAATTAGGCGTCGGGAAAACGAGCATCATCAAACGCTACGTGCACCAGCTCTTTTCGCAGCACTACAGGGCGACGATCGGGGTCGACTTTGCTCTTAAAGTGATCAACTGGGACAGCAAAACGCTGGTCAGGTTACAGCTGTGGGACATCGCAGGTAAGGAAACGCTAATTCACTTCAGTCACGTGACACTTAGTGCTTTAAACTGAATCAGATGCTTTCACTATCAATGGATGACAATCTCAATTTCTCTGTGTGGCACGGGGAAGTTTCACTTTCACAGATAGCAAAATATGACGAAATTCAACATTTCAGTTTTAATATTCATACTGAAATATAGACATTATGTACAGAAGTAAGTAGCCTACCACACGTTCAGTTAGGCAGGAGGAATTTCCAACAGAAAATACCGATTGATCATGTCTGCTCGTCCCCTTTATGATATAATTCAGAGGAATGTAGGTCACGTTGTTATTACCGACAGAGCGCCACCCCCTTCCCTGAACTCACCATCATATTCTTGTTATATTTTCTCTAGAGATTAATTTGTTGTTTGCTAAGTGACTTAACTGCTCCTCATCGTTATTCCATGCTGTTGTTCATGTTGCAATGTCACTGTAATGTTCCCCAAAAGTCCTTCTGCCATGTGATCCTTTTTATTCATGGGAGGATTTCAATAAACTTGGGTAAACTCCCTCTGAGCTTCTAAACTTGGCACACACAGCAACCTGTGAATTCCAGCAGCTTGAGTAAGCAAGCCCAGAGAAATCAGAGCAGTGTAAATAAAGTTTCACACTTGCAGGCTGTTTCAAACTCTCACTGTTTGTTCATCTTCAGGCACCAAAATATCACATTGCAAACAGAAAGTGTCTGAGAATGGCTTGCTGGAAAGGACAGGTGAGAGAGGAAGTGAGAAGCAATAAAACCAACAAACACAATAACTGTCTTTTACACTTCCGTTTTGACCAATGCAGGCTTTCCTGAATGAGGGATGTGATGGGAGGGTGAAGGGTCTCTGTGACATCCTAGCCTCTTTTCTTTCATGTTATTCTTAGAGTATCCTCATAGCCTAAAATACAACTAACATTCGTGCTTGGGAAATTGCTTAGTCAGATATACTGTAAATCACAAGGTCAATTTATGGTTGGTATTTTTACGTTTGGTTTAATGAGATCACATGGCTTCAGGGCCTGTGTGTGCTGTTGCTGGTAACGAGTCCAAGGGTTGTCTCTTTTTGCATGCAGTTGCTGTAATTTTAAATAGCAAATATGTTATTTAAAAAGTGACAGTTAACAAATGCCATTTGTATTATCTGTTCTGTCTAATCCCAGACTAAACAGTATTGATCTCACATGTGCAGAAGGAAAGTAGGAGTAGTTAATCATTCTCTGAGAAGGTGGCATTCGAGGAGAGGAGTGTGGATAAAGGACTGACTGTGTGTGTATTATGTACTCAGTTAAAGAATGAATTGTAAGGACTATGAGATGTCAGAGAATACTGAAGAGTGGTCATCAAGATATACCACTACTGAAAGTGACATATTTAAACTGCTTGTTTTGTCTGATCCAGATTCCAAAAATATTTAGTTTACTATCATAAAATATGCATAAAACAAGCACATATTCACAGTTGACAACACAATAAATGTCAGATCGCTCTTAAAGCCTTGCAACTGTAATTCAGCTCACGTTTTGTTTCCAGCTGCAGGCTTGTAGTGGACATAATATTTGTTTTGACAGGATGATAAAATTACTACTTATGATGACGTCGGCTGTCATTAAGGTTGGACTTTATGCTCTCACCTATTTGTCTATTTAATATTTCCTCAAGTTGAATTGCAACTGAAGGATTTAAAATACAATGGATCCTTCACTGTACCTTCTGACTCTCAGTCATGGGTTTCCAGAGATGATGCGCACGACAGAGCTTGAGTAAACCATAAACTATTCAAGATGGTTGAAAATCACCATGTGCAAGTGATTTAGCACCACATGCAACACAGAGAATAGGGATTGTTTCCTAGTACATGCTGTTCTTAGGCATGGCCCAGTTATAGCTTGTGATCTGGCTTTGCTGTAGAATCTTGAACTGCTGCCTGTCAAGATTTTTGTATTTTGAAGAGTCAGCTGCTCAATGTCACATCCACTGTGTACATACAGTATGTGAGCTCTGATTTAAGGAAATGTAAACATATTTTCAATTATTTTTTTAATTTAGACCTGTCCATTTAATATTTGTTCATGTTGTGCAAATACAAATAAAATAGCCCTTTTTTAGATTTACTCAATTCATACTTCCCAACGTCACCGTGGCTTTTCTTCTCCCTCAATCAAACAAACCTCATGTGCTGAGACTGATCAGGACACATGTTTTTATTTTTATTCCATTGCTAACAGCAGTGACGGAAAGGGGGTGGACAGTTGGTTTGTGTGTGTGGTGGGGGGGGGTCATTGCAGACTGATTGGCAGAGTGGGCTCTTCCCCACCCCCCCCAGCACAGGCTCAGTGTGGAGGGGCATCTGTGATTGAGTGCCAGGGAAGGCCGTCAGACAGCACTCGATCAGAGGATCTGTGAGGGTAAATAAAATAAAACACACAAACACACACTTAGGCTGATATCATCCATCGAGACAAAGGGAACACGCTAGCACATATTGGGTGAAAACACTGATACTAGAAGTACGTTTGAGGAAAAATGACACAGATAGTCAATTACAATTTATCGCACCTCAACAAGGTCTGGCCAGCAGACTCCGAGGATGAAATAAGTATCAAATCGTTGGTGTGAAAGAGCTCGAGGTATATTTTCCGAGTCATTAAGACCAGTCATTAAGCCATTTAATGGTGCAGAAAAGGAGGAGGAATTATCTTCTGGGCAACGCTGAGGGCAACTTCAGAGTAGGGTTGTCTTTTAGCAACCCTACTAATGATTACAGTCTGGGAGGAATGACAGTAATCAGAGGCTTGTACGTGAGGTGGACAACATGGAAGTCAGTGTAAAGCTAGAAGAGCTCCCACCCCTTTTCACCCGGAATTGCTACTCTCTGCTTGATTTGTCAAAGACTGTGGACAGGATGATTACCAATAGTCAAAGTGTTAAAATAGCCTGCACCTTGTAGGACTGAACCTACTAGCCGGAGGATGCATGTTATACAGTGTTGTTTGTAGCCTTTATTTAACCTGGTGAAAGCCCCTTGAGATCAAAAGATCTCTTTTTCAAGGGTGACCTGCAGGACATTAGTTACAACATAAAAACAACAGAACGACAATAAGGATGACATACAACATAATGTACAGGGTACAGTTTACAAACTCTATTTACAGTGACAGGTACCATGAGTATCAAACAGCATGTCACCCAGCCGAGTTTTAAAATGATGCAGGGGAACCAAAGTGCTCAGTTTTAAACATGTTTGCAGACTGTTCCAAGTTAGTGGAGCTGCACAACTAAAAGCTTTCTTCCCTAAGACAGTCCTAGCACTTGGCACATTTAATTAAATAACATCATGAGATCTCAGGCAATAAGTACTTTCAATTTGTCGAGAGATCAGAGAGCAGATATAAAAAGGTAGTTTACCCAACATGGCTTTGTAAATGAACATGTACCAATGACTGAGCCTCCGTACAGTTAGTGAAGGCAAACCTGCCCTGGCATACAGGGTACAGTGATGAGTAAGTGCTTTACAGTTATTAACAAATCTCAGAGCACTGTGATAGGCGGCATCTAACTTTTCCAGGCAATGGGCAGGTGCATTCATATAGCATACATATATGATGTATGCAGGGGTTTCCATCACAGTGCTAACCCGCTGTACTGTCAGGAACATGTGATTTTACATTGACCCCTCCAACTACTCTCTTTTCTCCTTAAAAATGTCATTTTCCACCAGGATTATGTTTTATTAATTGTTGTCCTTACCTTCTGTCTTTGGATTTTGTGTGTAAGGTTAAGCTGTATGAAACAATTACATTTATCATCAATACATCTGTAGATTATTTCCTCTAAAAATAATTTTGTCTTTATTAATATATCTAAACCAATTTTTGATCTTTGTAGCCTTTATTTAACCAGGTGAAAGCCTCTTGAGATCTCTTTTTCAAGGGTCATCTGCAAAATTTAAAAAAGTGACTAATTAGTTTTGATTGTTGATCGTCTAACAGAATAAACAACTCAACCACTAAGTAACACTTTATTGCTGCCGAGCAATTAATCCCCATTTAGCAATCACAACTTTAAAGATCCCATGTCATGGCCATCTCTATCATAATTCCATTGTTGAGGTATACTAAAATAGATTCATACTGTGCAATTTTCCAAACTAACATTGGTTTCTGATAATCAGAAACCAATGTTAGTTTGGAAAATTGCACAGTATGAATCTATTTTAGTATACCTCAACAATGGAATTATGATAGAGATGGCCATGACATGGGATCNTCTCCGTCATTTTGGGGATGAATCGACCTGGGTTAGGCTGCACGGTTGCTTCCCTCTGGATAGGAGAGGCTGCTGTTAGGCATTTTTGGACCTCCACATGGAGAAGCGCATTCTGTTTCTGCTGCTCCTGTATCATCTGCCGTTGCAGAGTCTGCTGCTCAGTAGAAATACGCACCAACTCCCTTAGTACATCCTCCATCATGGAAACTAACCCTAACTTTTTTTTTATACAAAGGCTAACGTAGCCAGGCCGCTAACCGACTTACCAGCTTACAAAATGTTTCCTCAAGCTGGGAGTCTCCTGCTCCCTCCATGTGCCACACACAACTGAGCAACTCTGTGTGCTTTGTCTCCCTTGAGGGAGTGATTAGCACCAGGTGTGAGGTATCCACACCTGTTCCCAATACTGTTAATTGGAAGCGGGTGGAGCCACCTATTGGGAATGTAGGTGCCTCCCACTACTCTGCCTCTCAGTTTCTTTACAGTGTGATAAGCAACTCAAAGGTATAGTATGAGCTCATGTTATTTTCTTTGAAGAACATCACTGTGGTGTTAGCTTAAAGGTTTACTATATGGATTTTCAGCCTGAACCTGTCATTCTAATGTGAGGAGGATATCTACTCTTTGCTTGAACTGCAGCCTGTATTTCTTTTTGAATACTGAATCTCCATAAGAGGGCATAGACATATTGTTGGTATAATAGTTCCTCCATCTTGTTGGCTCAGCAGATGTGGAAGGTAGAGACAGTCCAGTGGTTGAAAATGATGAACCAAAAAACGAGTACAGTTTTCTGGGTTACAAAAACATCTCCTCTGTGCTAATTGTTAGCATTAACCAGAATAATGAAAATCATAATTCTTCTTATGCCAAACAGCTGCCATTATATCATGCTAGTAGTACACAAGCAAAACACTCAACACCAACCATTAATATTTTACAGAACAGAAATTGGAATTTCGTGGCCACAATGTAGGTATAATTGCACTTTTGTCAATTTAAATGGTAGCAGATGTTGGAAATAGAAGTGTGTGTGTGTGTGTGTGTGTGTGTGTGTGTGTGTGTGTGTGTGTGTGTGTGTGTGTGTGTGTGTGTGTGGGACTGCAGACCCACGTGCCACGAATCAATCCGTAACACAAACATGTACAGCTCCTGAACGTGTTGATGGATTCCCCAGACACACACTAACAGCAGCTAGCCTGCTGAGCTACAGAGAATAACACCACCCAGCTCCACTCCTAAACACTGTTGCCCCATTGAAGTTCCATCACTGACAAGCCGGGATTCTCCACTCCTCTCCTCCTCCTTTATTATAAATCTGCTTGTGTCTCAATAGTTTCTCCCAAAGTGTGACTTTCCGTACTGCTGTAGACAGATGGAAATTTTTCTTTCTTTGCTACAGTAGATTCTATAAAATGGTATATTTGACAGGAAGAATTCACTGCTTGTCAAACTGCGTGATTGCCACAGCCTTTGTTTTTATAAACTATCAGATATTAGATAGTCCCACTTTGGTGGGATAGCAGCAAAGAAAGATTATCAACGGCATTAACATTTATGTAAGTCACTTATCTATGGATTTAGGAAGTGATGCAGAGGACAGAGGTACAAGAGTGGATCAGAACAATCAGAACCTTACCTTAAAGGACGGATTTCTGGGATCCAGCCAGTGAGGGTTTGGATAAAGCTGAACTCACCCATCTCCCTGCTGGCCTCTGACGTTACACTGGGAATCAAATACACAAAAAACTGTAAAGAAAAGACAAACTCGAGACTTCCTATAGTGGCATTGAAACAGTTCTAAAATGAAACCTTTGATGTTATGGTTTCAATGTGATATCACAAACATGTTTCCCACTAAATTGCGTTAACTAATGACAATGAAACAAAAATGATTAGCACTTCCTCTTGTTTTACGTCTTGATTTTAGCATCATGTTTAGTACTAACACCAGAGAAGAAAACAAGGTAACATTTTAAACAAGATGTTTGTGACAATAATCCATAACAAAGAATGCCAAAACAATAGGATGTTCAAATTGACTCTTGTTACAAAATAATTGATTAACATCATTTTACCATTTAAGGCACAATTCAAAGCTCATATAGGTCAACAAGTAAAAAGTGTTTGGTGTTATCATAACCAGCCTGTACTTTTTCTGCCGTCTGTTTGACTGTTTGTCAAAGGGACAGGCTGATCTTATATTCTTCATTTTGAAATGTGTCGTATGTGTAACGCAATTTATAATTGAAGTCGATTTAACCAATTCTCTGGTGTGTGTGAGTGTGTATTCTCAGTTGAAACAGATGCCTGCAGCAGCTCTAATTGGCCCTCTTGGGATCCTGTGGCCAACCGGTCCAGTCCACAGTCATGATAAAAGAGAAAGTGAAATCAATACAACTAGATGAGTAATGCCAAAGCCCATAACCACTACAAAAAAAATCTTAAAAAGCTGCTCGACACAAAAGTGATGGAGCCTTTAAACGAATCTTTTTGATGAAAAAAAGACTACATCCTTTCATATGAGCCCCAGCAGTTTGGGACTATTTCAGTACGAAGAACTTTCACTATGGTTCATAAATAATTTGCAAGGAAAAAGACTCCTTTGTTTCCTGTCTTGGATAAAACATTTATGTCTCGACCTTTTGTGAACACTGGAACAGCCACCTTTACACACGCCATGCTGCCCCATCACAGACACACATAACGCCTGTCTGTCACCGAACTCAAGACAGCCCCAAGGCAGAGAGTAGGTCACATTATTACATGTACAGCACTTTGGCTCGACCAAAAATCGTTTATAAATGTGCTATATAAATAAAACTTGATTTGATTTGACATTTGGCAACTCAGCAAAACACACTTTAAGGGGTTCTAGTGCAAGTGTACGAGCTTTAAGTAGTTTATTTTACTTCATCAGGTGTTAAAATGTCAGCTTTTTTTAAATGTCCCCAATAGTTCAGCATGAAACATTAGGTATCTTTTACACTGTGATCTTGAATACTTTTTGAATCTGATTTGATCTGGCAGGGTCAAAATGTTAAAAATAATAATTAAAAAGAAATCACAGTAAGTTCAATATCCTACCTTAATTTTGTTCATTGCAAATGACTCTAATGCAATTGGGTAATGGTACCATCCTTAACACTGCTTTACTTAGTTAGGTTAGTGTAAAGTGTAAAAATAGTATAATGGGTAAATATGCATAGTGCATTTTTAAGGTGGTCTAATTTGAGTTAGGGTGCATAGTTTGAATAAACTTGGAATAAGCTGGAGTCTGTTCCTCAGCCCTCTTACTTTAAGACTATTAGAAGTGTTTCTCAACTCCTTGAGGCAGTACTGAGACGCTTAAGTAGTTTCTGCTGGAATGTACGGTAACTCACTTTGTGTTGGCCACCTTAATGAGAGCCTTAGCCAACAACATTGGCCACAGCTCTGACTGACAGGTGGAGGCTGGGAGAAGCAAGTTGTTTTCTTCATCAAATGGCATTGAATCATCTACTGTTATCTTCCTCCAACAACCCTGAAAAGAAGGAAAGAACAAACAGTGAGTGAGGACGTGTAATCAAAGCAAATGAACTAAATCATTCAACATTTGATTTTTTTTTAAGTTCCTTAGAGTGGCACAATTAGACAGCTGAGTTCCAGAACATCTTAAAAGAGGCATCATCTCACAGTATATTTGTAAAGCTGATCGAATTGTGCTTTTTGCACTGATATTTGAGCTGCTGTACGTTCACGTTTGGAAATGAGAGCTTCTCCGACCAGAATGGAGCAATGCCTTCAGGCCTATACTGAAATGGCACTGACATCGGCTGATTAGTTATCAGCTGTTAAATCATATGCTCATTGATGCCTCTTCTTGCTGATCATCAGCTGACTAGTAACATCCAATAAAATGGGTATCAGTGTGTTAGGCAGCTTTCATAACCTTACAAATCTCACCTTGATTCTGCTGATACCTTCATGACAACACAGGCAGCACCATCAACCAATGATCTAATGCTCTCGTACATTAACAGGTTTCAATTCATCTGTACTGAAGTGTTTTATGTTAATTGTTCAAATTAACTTCATAATAATTTACAGTGAATTCCTTGACCCTAAATATTTCTGACTGAAAAAATTCTTCATGCTAGGGAAAGAACTCGTTTAAACAGTCCGTACATTGTGGATAGGAAAACAACTGCATTTAAAGGAAATAAGAGGAACTGATGGGATTGGCCTAGACTGATACCAGCCCCTGACATATTCACTGCCGAGGTCATTTCTTGGATTTCTCCTCCATTTCTAAATGTGCCACAGGTGTCACTCAGATCACATTTTTCATCAAAGCGCAATGGGTAACTCGTGACCTCAAAATCTCTGATCCGAGGACATTTCCACACCTCTCCTAGCATCAGCTACCTTGCATCCTGTTTGGTGTCAAGGATTATTACATGCTGCCTGTGGTGTGGTCTGTTTACTGGCCGTCTGGGGGAGTTTCACACTGCTTGTAAGAAAAAGCAGGTCATAGTCTGACTGACTGATCACAGCTGTGCCTCTCCTTACAACTCAGTGTGCCCTAACATAACTGTATACAGAGTGGGCGAGCAGACTTTATTTCTTGCTTGTTCTTCTACTTTCTTGTCAAACCATCGCCCCGAGGAAGAGCTGGATGTGTTCGGAGACGGGGTAGAATGCAGTGTGAAAGGACAAGTAAGAGGAGAGAGGAAGAAGAGGCGGAAAGGAGAGACGGAGCTGAGGGGCTGAACAAAAACGGGGAGAGAAAATGGGAATGGAATGTAATGGGTATTCACAGCGGCATGAAGGAGAAGAAAAGACTGGTGTGAATTGGAACAATAAGGAATCATATGAGCGGTAGATAAGAGAGTAGCCTATGAGCAATAACATGAGGGGAAGCAGGAAGGGTGAATGGGGGCTGGGTGCTGCTTAATGCCATCTCAACAACCATCTGTTAGCGTGCTATGGTTGGCACGGGGACTGCTGCCTACAACCGTGTCATGCTTGTTTGTCAAGGCAAGAGTCACAGTGCTACAGAACACCATCAATTTGAGCCCTCTCTTCTTTTTTCACTTCCTCACTGACCCAAATTGTTGTGCTGGAAGAAGTTTCCTTTCTGAAATGACACAATGATTTAGTGTCCACTACTTACAGATCTGTGGCAAGCAACACACATACTGAAACAACCAGACCAACAATATCAAGATGTATCCCAATGCAATGATGGTCTTTGATCAAAAGGGAAACACCAGAAAACATCTTAACACTTAAATAACAGCTATTTGAATGACATAAAGCCCTACCATGGTTGTGCCTGCTCTCATGATCTTACTTGGCGTGGATACTCAATTTTGAACATGCCTTCTATGAAGCAAGCTGACTCCTGTCAACCTTATCTACTCGTCAGGCAATATGAAGCCCGTCCACTTTTTTTTTGGCACAGTAGTGAGACTGATTGATCTGAGCTCTGAGTGGATAAGGATTTCTGTGTGTGTGTGTGTGTGTGTGTGTGCGCGCGCACGCGTGCGTGTGTGTGTGCATGCGTGCGTGCGTGCGTGTGTGTCAGGCTCACCATCCAGTAGAGTCTGACCAGGTATTTTCCATAGATGTTGTAGAGTGGCACATGACCTCTGCCCACCTTACACAGCGAGTAGATGGGATCCCAAGGTCTCCAAATATCTTGTGTTGTATCTGAATTGTTATGCAGCGTCCAAACAATATATATCTCACTGATAATCCACCTCATCAGCTAAAAGTAGAGTAGAGAAGGAAGAGAAACATTATCATGAGTTAACCGGCTATCAACCTTTAAATCTCTTTCAATATCATTCACAAAATCAATAGGGCATTGCATTACCCAAGTGTAATTCACTCTGTCGTTCAAACGTCACCCTGTCTGACATCTGAATTACACTATTCAAGTGCTGATCAATACTGGTTACTGAAAAGTCAGTGCAATGCTTTATAGAAAAGAAGAAATAACAATTGAAAACAAACCTCACTGCAAATCAGATGATCCTTTGGGGAGATCAGTTCAAAGTTCATTGGATTCTCAACAACTGTGATACCCTAAAATAGAAGATTGCAATGTATAATATAAAAATTAAATAAAGACGACTTTCACAGCCAGATGACTGACAGAAAAGCTTTATGCACTCAGAATATTTTACAGTGTGCGGTTGTATTTCTACACATCATAACTAGTCATTATAAATACACACATTTGCCATCTTGCGCCATCTGTTTATAATGGACATGAATATGTAACCCACTTAACACTTCTCTCCTCCTCAAAAGGTCCTCAACAGGTCTAACCTCACCATGATACTCCCAAGACTGTGTCTGCAATGAATATTTCAATATGAAGTTAATATATTCTACCATTACTAATTAAAACGGATTAAATGGGTCAGATGGTGGGGAGAGAGATCAGCTGAAGGTCAATTAAGGTTGTGTTCCCTCGAGACGTCACAGCAACTCTAAGTGGGAACCAAACTTGAAAGTATTTCCGTCAATAACACAGCTCTGTAAATAAGGACCGGTATAGACTAATGAAGAGAGTTTCACAGAAGAGCCTCGCTTGCGTCTGCACAGCTGATTGCTTTTGTGTTTATCCCGTGTTCCTCTTGTATGAAATTAATGAAATGCTTTCGGCATCTTGAGTGGAAAGGCAGCTTTTGACCTGGCAAGGACTAAATGTAAAAGCAGGACGTTTGCAAAAATAGCTTAATACTGCACTGAGAGAGGGGGAACAGAACATCGGAGTGATTAAATTAAAACTATATTGGAGGTGACTACAGAGAAGATACCCTTAACTACATTTCACTTTGCCAATACAGCTAATGGCTGCAACAAACAGCTAGAGTAATTCCCCTGACATGTTTTATTAGAAAACTAATACTTACTGCAAGTATATGTAGTCTATTTGTCATTATTATCAACAAAAAGGGGGACATAAATGACAAGTGACTTTAAAACAGGTTATTTTGTATACATATACTGTACATTTAATTTCCAGTGGTATCAGAAAATTGAAGCCCTAGCTAAATTGAAACCATTAAGTAATATGAAAGAAGCGCAATTGGTTTTTCATGCGAGTTGGAAAATTCTAACAGGGGGGTGATATTAACTGGCCCTTTGAGTATAATGTTAAAAAGTAATCACATTTTGATTTTATTTTTTTTAAGAATTTATTTTTTGGGCCAGAGTGCCTTTATTCCAGAGAGGGTGTTAAATTGAGAGATAGAGTGGAAGACATTGCCTGAGAACTTTGGCGGGCTCGGGTTTCGAACCCACCTACTAGCTACTGTAGTGACAACTCCTGTCATTGATTGCATCTCTGCGTGAATGATTAGATCATTTCACCTAAATTAAATCACATTAAATTATGTTGATGGTTAAATTAGCTTCACATGTAGGTCTACTGAGTTCTGAACTTGCCATTTAGATCTATAAAGGCCTTGGGGCTATGTTGTTTGATTTAATTAAACACAATATATGCACTCCACTATGCTGTTGTAGTATTTACTGCATCTGAAGCTCTTAATATGATTGCTCATATTTCAAGCCATCTTTTTCCCGGCCCCTTGCTTTGGATCATTTTCATCAACCGGCCCCCATTCCAAACTACAGTAATTGAATAGCCCTGGTGTATACCTTCATGACCAATATGCTTTCTCCTGTTTATTATTGTTTCCTATTTTAACCACTAGATTCAATATACTAAAACAGACCTTCTAAGCGTATGTTTATCATTATACAGTGCAATAGAATACCTGTCATAGTTTTGGACAGGTACTACACATGATGTTACCTTGACAATAAACTCTGTAGGACGTTTCCAGGAGTGCACTCTCACAGATGGAGGCAGGGATATTTTTCCCTCAGGATCTTCAAATAATGGCTAAAGAAAAAGCAAAAAAAGTTAATTTGATAGGGAAACACAACAAAAACAAAGAATAAAGATACATTTAGTTGTATAGTGAAATAAAACACTTTTTTATAGTACACTGAACAGTACACCAATATATCAATATACAAATCAACAATTGTATACTCCAGATTTACAGCATTGGGACTCTTGTTCGAGTTTCCATCAGATCCTTTACTTGAGTCCCATTTCTCCAGGTTGACTTCTGAGTCATTCCACTCGGGCCAAATGGGAAACCTGCATCTCCAAACACCTCCAAGGCTCTCAGAGGAAGTTGCTCCTACGGACGATGCTCTGAAATAATGACACATAACTATTAATTAAATGTGTTCGCTTGTATTTTTCTTTTTGTCAATATTTAGCAAAACATTTAGCCAGTACTGTACCAGACATTCAGTCCAGTACAACCCTGTTTAGTGACTTCTCTTCTAAAGTGATGATTACTTACTTCAGGTTTTGAGGTACAGAAACACATTGGCTCAAAGTAACAAACTACACATACTCAAGTACTGAACTTTGGGACCATTTTAGGTAATTTAGATACTTGTACTTTTGTTGAGTATTTCAATTGTTAGCTTCTTTGTACTTCAGTAAATCATGTACTTTTACACTACATGTATTTAATATCTTTAGTTACTTTGCAGATTTGGATTAATGATGTGAAATTAAATCAACACACATAAGACTTTTGTTACACCTTCAGTAACATTCACAAGCTACCCTGCAGTAAAATAAAGTAAGTAACTTTGGTGCACCTTTACCAGCTTTGATAACACTCTAATGCATCAATAATTATAATCAAAACATACTGTTTATTATTCTGAATTTAAAGCTAATACTTTTGTATTTTTATTTGAGTAACATTTGGAATTCAGGACTTTTACTTGAAACGAGTATTCCTACACTATACTTTTACTGAATCACAGGAAGTACTTCTCCCACCTCTGCGGAAACAGATAGATAGTACATATTTGTGAACCATTCATAAAACCATAAATTCAGCCACAGTTAATAAAGTATGGTGTCTCGATTAGTACATACTGAATGCTAACGTTAGCTTAGTTGTTTGCTGATATGCTGCTAACGCTAATGTTAATGCTAACAACAGCTGGTCTTAATTAACGCCCGATTGCTAACACTATCCGAACTCACTCAGTCGGTCGTTCGGATAAAGAGACTTTACTGGAGGTCTCCTTTTTCTTGAGTGGTGCCTTGGACATTGCCCTTGGTAAAATAAACCTGCAAGCAAATGTACAAAGAATCAAAAACTCAGGTAGCTTGCCGGGGGTACATTTGTTTGGTTATGTCTCTGCTCTTCAAAGTTTCTCGTTGCTCAGCAACGGAGCCTTAAGGTGGGCGGGGTCTGCATCACTTGCTACTATAGTGAGGGATAGGCAGATTTTCCATAACAACTCATCTATTTACAAAGCAGCAAAGAAGCCTAATCATTAAAAAGCTGGCCATATTGTCCTTTGTATAAACTGACACAATAAAACAATAGATTGAAACTGAAACCATCCAGAATATCGCCTCAGTTAACTTGACTCAGTAGCCTACCTCCCTCGAACCATCTTGATAAAAGTGTAACATTAAAAGCGTCACAAAGGTTGCATCTTCATGAATACCATGGCATTGAATAGCATTGTTTTTGCATTAAATTAACAGATCATAGCGTAAAACCACACAATTGTAGCACCTCCTACACAGTAACATACATACATTCATAGATTAAAACCAATACATCTGTATTATGTCAAGGTTTTATCTTTTTCTATGAAACGTTTTATTGATTTCATGCAGATTGAAGAATTGGCATTTAATTAGAGTTCCTGTAATTTAATACACCACAATACTGATACTCCTCCACTGCATTCCTGCTTCACAAACAGTTGTGTGTGTGGATGAGAGAGTAAAAGCCATAGTGGTGAAGACATTGTCTGATGACTATCACACACTGTTTCTTAAGTGAAATCACATGGTCCTGTCTCCCTCTCTCTCAGGCACGCACAGACATGTGCAGAGTCTGAGTCATACATTTCACAAATACAACTTCATCTGTTGCACTGTGTGTCTTCAAGGGTAACTTAAAACCATGTTGTACGCGTTGTGATCTTGTTTTTCACATGCACAACTCTATAAATTGTGGCCATTAATGCTTACAGTAAAGTGCTGGATGATATAACATCTAGACTTGTGAGTCTTATTCTAGCCATTGACTTTACCATTTGCTATTAATCTGTGCTTTTCATTAGGTAACCAAAACGTAGGCCTGCTTTCAAAGATCAAATGATGTTGCCATCTCACTCTGAAGAGTTGCAGAATTTCTACTCGATCATGGTTTATATATATGCCACACCACACTAAGCCACACGTGGTGCAACTTATTTATTCATTTTCGTTCACAGAAGATTATATGATTAAATGTACACTATATTATTTGGTGAATGTTGAGCAAGAGCAAAACTGCTCCAGTTTTTTGTACATGGACAAAAATAAAATAAAACAGTGGATGAACTCATTTAAATATATTACACAAATAGATGTGAACAGACTATCGCCGGTAGACAACAATATTTTAAAATGTTTATTCTATTTTGGTCTTTTATATTTAAAGTATTTTTACATACACACTTTATCTCAACACAGTGTTTAAAAAGTATTTCAGGTTTTTAATCTGAACACTTTAATGTACCAGAAAGTGAAGTCCTCCATTACATTCTGTTTTTCTGATATTTCATTTGACAGTTGCATGACAATGTATGACCCAACAATAAAAAGAAAAAAACATGCAGTAAATCTAAATGTTTATGCTGGTGAAAAGACCGTGTCTCATATAGTACCACAATTAGATTATTATACTGTATTGTCTTTGTAAAAGTTTGAGTAAACAACAAAGTGTTCTGCTCTAATTAACATCGCTGATTTTTTTACAGAAATTATTAAATCAAGCCAACAATTAATTAAATATGAGATACAACCACTCTTTGATAATGCTTAACCGTGCATTTTGTCTGCTTTCTTTTTCATACAGTAGTAGAACAGCTGGAAACACAAACATACGTGTGCCACGAGCACAAAAGGGACTTGTCTCACAGAAAAATATTGAATGACAATGATACCGACAGTGAAAAACCAAAGAGACAAAAATCGAGAGGCTACAGGTGGTTTTGTAGTTTGTTTTTTGTGAGTTTTGCTCAGTTTGAGCCCCTTTCAAGCATGGTATAGTCCAGGGCTTCAGAGGCTATCAGGGCAACTGGAGGAGTAGCAGGGTCCAAGTGTGGAGGGCTGGGTAGGATTTAAAGTTGGTGGTGGAATAAACCATTAGGGAAATATGCAGTGAGATAAACACAATAATAAAGAAGTGGTGGTTTAGGAGTGTCAACAAAGAAGGAAACAGCCCTACAGAGACAGTGACAAGATTAAGATAAAATTGGGCTTCTATTCTGGCCTAGTGAAAACAACTATGGGTGTGCAGGGCAAACGGGCATCAGTGCAGAGAGGAGAAGATCCTGGAGCTTTGGAGACCCATTAATTGATATTCCTCAGAGAGGCTGCAGTAGAGGGCTGAGAGCCACAGGCCGGGTGCCGGGTCAGACCCTGCCAAAGGAGGCGGATGGCTAATATGAATGGATTTAGTGTCAGCAGCAGCCAGACTTGCTCTCAGCAGCCACAGTCTCCTGGTCCAGTTTGATCCGGTCTCCATTGCTCTCCTCGTATGGCAAACCTTTGTCGTTAGCCAAGATATTCTCAACCAGGAAACGTGCTGCCTCGTCCACGTTGATGTTGTCCTAGAAAAAAGGTAAAAACAGAATATCAGAGTTGTTGTACAAAAATCCATCTGCAGAGTGACAATCAGACCTTGGTGCATGTCTTTGCTTGCATCTTTAAATATTTGTTTTGTAAGTCAACTCAACCCCTCTCCATTAAACAGCCTGTTAAAGCAACAGTTTGGAGACAGGGACTATTACCAGAGATCTGAGGCTGACAGGGACGAGTTACAAACAGCCATTTACTTGTGTCCTTCACACTGTGGCCAAAAGCTGTCATCCCATGGGTTGAAGAGTTAATGAATATTAATGGCCTTTCTCCAGGCTCTGTAGCAACACAAATGTTTACAAAGAGGCCTGGTCATCTTGGGTAAGGCAAACAGAGTTGTTTTTTAGAGATTACGTTTGCAATGAAAATCTAATTCCTTTTTGTTCATTTCATTTCAAACCTTTATTTAACCAGGTGGTCCCATTGAGATCATCGATCTCTTTTTCAAGGGAGACCTGCAGCAAGTAGGTTACAACATGAAACATAAAACAACAGAAAACAATAAAGGACATCCTACTTACAGGGCCACATTTACATACCTATCGGCATTGTTGTACAAAATAATAACATCTCTGACAAAGAGAAATGTGGTATATTATTTGTCCAAATGTACTGTTAAAATCTCTCTGTTGTAGTGTTTAATTAATTGGAAGTGCGCACAATCACATGATTGTGTCTAGTTAACGTTTAAGTAATGTTTTTATGATTGTTCAATGAGTAGAGGGCGTGCTCCAATCAGAACAAGGGGCCCCTCACAATTAGAGGGACTAAGTTGTTGATTACATAAAAGGCTGATTAGGACCAGAGGAAATTAACAGCCTCTCAGCATTTGACAACGTTTTAAAAACGATGTGTTTTGCTTCTTAAACTGAAACAAAGTTTGGTACTCATTGAGAGAATTATAATCAGAGTTTGTTGTATGTCTAGTTTATAGCCAACGTGACAGGCATACAAAAGAACAACACTTCATTGCACTCACAGAAAAGCTTTGCACTGATCACACACACTAACACACTTCACATGACACAGCACGTGACATGGCTGCACAGCCTAAGGTTATCTGGAATGAGTTAACTAAGTTTACCCTGGCTGCCAAAATATTCCTCTTTGCCATACCACGTCTCCCAAAGCAGATTTAAAAAAATTACACAAATGTAATGGGAAACGTGGGAGGGGGGTTTCCCAGGACTCTCATCGTTAAGAAAATGATCAATTGGCTGGCTGTGATTTTAGCCCTTGTCAGAAACAACTGCATCTTTCATAGGACGTCATTTATAAATGAACATGACACGGCAAACCCAGAGTGCTGGCAGCCTTTTGTTCATGTCAGCCTCGTGCTCTCACTCAGTTACCTGCTGAGGAGTCTCGTATTATAGCATAGAGTTTGCACCTCAGAAAAAACAAGACTTACAGCTGTGGAAGGTAGGTCAGTAGATTTTCTCAAGTATTGTGCGCTGTTTTTGGTACTTTTCCCGACATCATGGAATGGAAATATTGTACCTTGCACTCTATATCATTTGTTTAAAAGGTGAAGTTACTACTTACTTTACACATGTACTTTTTATATACAAAACCAGATTAAAAACATGATACTTTTTTACATATGAAAATACCAAACAGTATATTAAAGAACTGCTTTACACAAATTATAATCCTACAATACAAATATTTACTTTTCTTAGGTAAAATGTTGCATGCAGGGCCTCAACACTACTACTCTTACTCTACTCAAAATGATCTCTCTTGACCAAATACTGGTCACAAAAAGACAGAGTTACAAAAATATAATTTAAACACAATAACATTAAAACTGTAATATCATGACCGAAGTTGAAGAGAAACACAACCTAACATTATCGGTCAGGGGTCCAAAAAAAAAAAAAAGGGGTCAAAGCTCTGGGCTGCAACATCAATCACCGTCATGCGATACCAGTGGTCCAACAAATCTTTTCCCTGGTTGGAAAGATAAATGTCTGTAGACGTTGCACATGTTGGCAGCAGAACAAAAACGTATACCATTTGCCATTATATAACACTGACATTTGGATCAAAACATTTACAATTGTTAAAACCTGTTGAGAGAATGCCTAAGTCTTAACAAAAAACAAATCACAACATATAACTATTTCACGAATGCCTCAGAAGTGAATAAGCCATTCAGTAAAATGGCAAAGTGTCTAGACCAAAAATATCCAGTCTCATCTGAGTTTGACTTGGCTGTGTATTTCAAAAGCTCTCATCAAATCCGATTTTCCGCAAACTCGAGTCACGTTCATGCGTGAAATAAGATTTTAAGACATTACTAGTCATGTTTGGACCATGACCCAGGAAGCTTTAAAAGGAAATGTATATCCCCAGTGTGAAAGATATTTTTGCCAGTATTAATCCCTGCTTTGGTAATTCCATGCTGCTGAATTGTAGAGTAACCACAAATAAAACGTAGAGAAAAATCAGAGAGCATGTTCATGAAAAAAGCCTGTTAAACAGATATAAATAGAAATACATCTAAGAGCACATAGACCTGTTTTACGCAAATGTGTAATGGCTTCTGCGTCTAATGTATTGATCCCTCACCTTTGCTGAGGTTTCAAACCAGCCCAGGAAGCCGGTCTCTTTGCAGAAATTGTCCATTAGGGTTGTATTGTTGGAGCTGTCGTTCTTCTGGTCGCATTTATTGGCGAGCAGAACTGAGGGGATGGGGCTGCCATTAGCCAGCTTCACCTTGCTGTCCAGGTCGTGCTTCCACTTAGACACCGCCTCAAACGTGGAGCCCCTTGTCACATCGAACACCACGAATGCCCCCACAGCCTCTTTGTAGTACACTCGCGTCATGTTCCCAAATCGCTCCTGACCTGGAGGACAGAAAGAGAACACAGTGAAACATTTGCATTTTTACAAAGCCGCTGAAAGCAATATGAGTAATAGGTTGTTGGATTTAAAGGATGAAACCAGGATGTCTAGGCCTGAGATTGTCATGCAAGTAATTCAGTCTCATTTCTTTCTCCATTTTGTCCATTGATAGAGATGAGGGCCTAATCGACTCAGAGAATGGAAAAAGTAATCTGCTGTAATGATAAACCCTTTCTCTGTACTCATATTCCAAAAAATCTAAGAAGATAGTTCACAAAAGGAAAAGCATATTTGTATTTGGTGTCACTATTAATCTGAGAAAGACTCTTCTTAAACACAACCGGACCAGTGTTTTTTACTTCTTTTAAAACTACCAATGTCTGTCACACTACCTCTTTGTGCATTTAACTCTTTGTGAATCCCACATCATAGAAATGAGGCTACAGATATATACACTGAACAAATATATCCACTGTAGATTTTAATAATGTTGCTCATAACAAATACAAACAACAAGATGTTCCATACTTAAGTAAGCAGTAGTACTTTATCTTAACCCTTAAGAGGAAACAGACTCTTGAAGTGGCGAAAACAAGTCCAAGCCGAGCTGTCGAACGTAACTTTTACTCGGACCACATCACTTCACCTTAGCACAAGTGTGCGCTGATGCGTGCAGCACAGCATCTCATTGGAGGAAGTGAATCTATGATCAGCGAACAGTATTTATTTTAATACTATGCTGACATCAAGTCGCACTTTGAAGCCTATCTGATCAAAACTAAATCTGTGACGTAAACTGCCTGGATCGCAAATACAAATGGAAAATATGATTAGATACAGTAGAAGGTTGTTTTTATGCTGGGAGCTCATAGTTTAAATAACAAATTACATTATGTTTCAGACCACATAAAGCAAAAGCAGTTGTATAATAAAAGTTGGGGGATTATGGTTGTTTTTCTCTTTTTTGATGACAGCAGTGTTTTTTTCTTTAGATAAAATAAAATGTCTCATACACACATGAGAGCTTGCGTAAGCTTCAATATATGCTTCCTATTTTTGAGTTTTTCAGTTCTGTTTATGATGGTGATTCATCATAACATATGACCTGCACAAAATGCTGATTTTAAGAACAACTATAAATATATGTCTCTTTCGGTTATCTGATACACACACAACTCAGATTTTTTACTTGAAATCAGGCTACAATCATTTGTTTAGGTTTAATAGAGGGCTATTGCTTCTTTAGATTGGCTCACGTATTGTGTCTTTTAAGCACCTGCTCATTTCACTTAGATGTAGTCTCAGCAAACGCATCAGGCTTCCAATGACTTTAGGTAACATTTGACTGATTTAGCACATATTATTGCTACACTGCTCCAATTTAGGAAAGCCTAGAAGGCAAGTGTAATTGTACTGTGCATTAGGAAGTCAGCCTCCACCAGAGTCAAGTTACAAAATAGAAAAGGAACCTAAGATTGAGGAACTGCAAGCAAAGCTTCTCTCAGCATACTTTCACTTTACTGAGGGTACTTACCCAACGACACGAGGAACTGGAGTTGTGTGGCGCAATGCGGGTGTGAGCAAGAGAGTGAATACACTGTGGGGCCCACAGGCCTGACGGTAATTGCTCATAATTGAGAGTCTAATTTTAGCTGATATAACCCCAGGTGAAATCACCAGAGACATGACACAGTGGGATAAAGAGCTGATAGACTGGAATAAGGCTTTTATTTCCAGGCCTTTTGTAGCTCATACATCCACAATATAAAAAGGAAAAAATTGCTTAATAATTTACCAGGCTGCTGTCTCATCTTGTTTTAATTATTTTGCAAGGTCTGACTGAGCCCAACGTTAAGCCAAAACGGAGTAACTGAACAATTTTGAGCACAGAGGCAAAGAATGCAATAAACTATGTTGTATTCAATTAAATGAACTCCTTTCACCAATGAACAAAGCCAGTGATCAGACCCATTATTATTTCATAACATCCAAAAAAGGACTTTTGTGCTAAGCTGAAAAAAATGGAGGTACAATGGCTAAAAAGTATTCTTACATTGCACAGCACACTCTTTTTTGCAAAGTAGTAAGTGAATGATGAGAATAAGTATACTCATTCATTTATACCAGGAGTAAAGCACCAACTGTTCGCTGAAGAGGCCCTGGACATCATGTCATTGTCCACATTCAACACTTCACTTGATTTTCTGACATGGCCAGTCCTTTTCCTGGGTCTATTTGCAGACACAGGAGGTTGGGGGCTTAACTTCTCCTTGGAGAGAACCGCCTGGATGGAATAGACTCATATGGGGTGATTATATCAATCAATACCTCCAATGTGATTGGCACAGATATACACCTGACTGTTGCATGGTGTAATGAGTTATTTGGGGTATTGATATGTGGCTGTGGTATACATTAAATGACAGCAAATCCCAAGGTGCCTGAACTTTAACTTTTTTGATAATCATCCATCTCCATTGACTGAAGCCAGTCCTGTTTTGGAAAAACAACCAAATAAGAACATTCTACATCACTCCTGATAGCTTCTTGCAAAGCACGATAAATCTGAACTTTACTTTAAATGAACTACAGTGCACATGATTTTGGTCAAGAATGGAGGTCTACGGCACGGAGGATTAAGCTTTATCAGGCTTTTGATACACAGCCAATTCCCTTCAATGTCGGTTTTGGTCATTCCTTTAGATTTGTTTAGAAAAAAGAAATATACTGTATATTACGAGTGCTGCAACTACTGTTTATTTGTATTTCTGATTATTTTATCTACTAATGAAATACTTAATTCCAACAAAAAAATCCTCATCATTTCCCAAAGACTTAAAAAATTGGTTCTTCAGATGTCTTGTTTTATCCTACCAACCATTTAAAAAAAAAATTCTGTTTCCTCAAATTCTCAAATGTAAGAAGCTGGAACCAGACCACCAAACACTGATATTCAACGAAGCAATAACATTTAAATAAAGGATAGATAACATTATACTGAAAGTATTAATGGCTGACATTTGCTGCTCACCCTAACAGCAGAAAACACAAGAATCAAAAGAGCTGTGTGAACAATTGAGTATTTACTCTCTGAATGCCACAGAGGCGCATGAGACTGCCAGAGAGAAGAACAAAGACTTGTGCTGCTGCCTCAAACGCTCAACATGCCTGCAAACTAAAGAAATGTGCGTCTGAATCTATCCAGGAGAAACGGCGAACTATTGAGAAATCCCAAAGGGTTCAAGCGAGGTCATTTCAGTTGCGTCCACCACACTAATGAACACTGGTGCATGGCCAAAGGTACAGTTTGGTATTCTGGGTATGGACCTGGGATATCTTCAGAAATCTGCCGTTAATGCCTCAGTTTCAGCCACTGTATCATATCGGTTTGTGTGGGAGACATAGAAATAAAAGTCTCATCATTATCCATAGCCCTAGCAACCCCACTTCCCTCTACGGTCGCACATATTTCTATCCTGTGGGTGGGTTACCATAGAAACTGTCCAAGCCAGACACGGCAGTAGCAACAGCAGCAGTCTCCGTCTGTTGATGGGAGGCAACTGGCTGTAAAACTTAACCACACGCCCTCCCAGCAACTATATTACCCAAACTACACAGGGTCCAGTCATTAAGGTAGTCTTCAGCACGAGCTTCTCAGGACAGACCGTGAACATCACATGACTGGCACTTTCAAATTCCACAGAGCAGCATGTGAGAGGTGACTTACTCCAGCTTACCAAGGCCTCAAGCAACAAACAAAGTCTGAATTCAGGGGAAATCCTCAACCTACAAGTCGTGTGACTATCGTTTTCCTCTACCTTTAACTAAAGGGTTAATGGGGGCCGATTAATATAAAGCCTTGGCACAATGTTGCAGGAATTAAGCTGAAAATACTAACATTTGTTGTAGATTCATTACATGTGATTCATTTAAACCACAGGCCAGGAATTGTTTCATGTTTTTCATTATTTCTGGTTATATTCAACTGTAGGATACAGAAAAGTGAAAAACAAAACTACATATTCTACATAATTACTACGAAAACTATAAAAAAAAATACCAGATAATGACAGAGCTGTGTAAATGATCAACTTACCAGAGATATCAGAGATATTCTCAAGTGTAAGTGGAGTGACAAAGGAAATGTTCAGCAAAGACTGTTACTTTTTACACTAAGGAGCTCCTTATTGCACATTGTTGGTGTGGAGCATTCACTGCTCATTCAACATTGGTGCATTTTTTCTACACGGTGTGCTTGAAAAGGCCTCAAGGTCACATTCAGTCTTTAAAAAGGTCCCATGTTGTGCTTTTCCTGTTATTACCCGTCCCCTTGTGGGTTATGAAGGTTTTTATGCATGTAAACGGTCTGCAGAGTCAACAACCCTGAAAGTACACCCTGTAACGAGTAAAACTCTAACACAGAAAATACCTCCCCAAAACGCCTCGTTGGAGATTTCTCATTTTCCATTGTTTACTTCATGGGTATCGCTACATAGGGATACCCAGTAGCCACGCCCAGAGCTACAATATGGCCACACCCTCTGCCAGCCCTTCACGAAAAAAAGCTTCCCAAACCTTTCAGCGATTCTTGCCGGATATGTACAGCGTAGGGCAGTGGTTCCCAATCTAAAATCTAAATCAAAGATCGCACGGGGGGCGCCAGGCCTCAGATGATTTGAGGCCAAATATCATATTTAGACCTTTTTTTTTTCTTACATATAATTGTAAGGCAATACATGATTGTCACTAAAAGTCTTGTCTCTACATTACAATAAATTAATTTTAATAAAAATTCAAGTTAGTATTAAAGGCGTAAAAAGAAAGAAATGTATAATTCTTTCTTTAATAGAAATGTTTCTTCTGCCCGTAAAGTGTCCAATCCAGGCTTGTCTGGATAAGCGCATTTTTAAAAACAGTCATTGTCCATGCCGGTTTCAGTTGGATTATTTGTCACAGTTGCTCCAATCAGATCAGACTCCTCCATTTTGTAGATTATTTACGACTTTTGAATCCACATAAACACATTACTTTGAGCATGTGTTTTAAACAGTTTAATCCCTTTGTGAATTGTTTCCACTTCCGCACCGTCCTTTAATTTCTTCATACAGCGGGAATCTAAATGAATGAATCCTGAGTCATCAAACCATCAAAGTCACTCCAATAGTGCTCCTTAATTACGCTTTCATCCTCCTTTAACAAAATACTTCACATTTATCCAGTTTGTGACAGTAGTTGTAGCATTTTTGAGACTTTTAAACTG